>NC_045986.1:31476444-31766444 GCF_010909765.2 Amblyraja radiata | reverse complement strand
ATCATTCCAAACAAGCTCAGCTCATCAAAGCCACACCACCCCGGCAGCAATCCCTTCTGCCCATCCACCTGCCCCTCAACCCACTCATATTCCCTTCTCCCGATCAAATGTGTGTTGGATGCCAGGGTTAAATGACCTGGGGAAATGCCAGCAGCAATCTCTGGCTAACCAGCCTGGACATTTATTCTGCTGACACCCTGCTTCCTGAAACTAAAATGGAGAATCCAACTACATCAAGTCATTTCATTCTAGTAATTCATGTTATTGAGCTAACAGCTTCACTCAAACAAAACCTGAAATCATAAATTATATCATGCTTAATGCAGACTATTTTGTGTGTGCCAGTGTGTGCATGTACGTGTGTGCGTGTGCATGTATGTGTGTGTGCGGACATGCATGTGTGTGTGTGTGTGTGTGTGCGTGTGTGTGTGTGTGTGCGTGTGTGTGTGCGTGTGCGTGTGCATGTGTGCGTGTGCGCGTGTGCATGTGTGCGTGTGCGTGTGTGCGTGTGCGTGTGCGTGTGCGTGTGCGTGTGCGTGTGTGCGTGTGCATGTGTGCGTGTGTGTGTGCGTGTGTGTGTGTGTGTGTGTATGCGTGTGCGTGTGCGTGTGTGCGTGTGCGTGTGCGTGTGTGCGTGTGCGTGTGCATGTGTGCGTGCCGTGCAGGCATTGTCAGCCCTGGCTAGTTATGAATTGGAGCGAAGGTAGAATAGTGACGACAGCCACTGAACAGTAGTGTCTCGCGGTGATGATACATGTTACGCTTGTTCAACTGATATTGGTGAGGCCACATTTGGAATACTGTGTATAGAGTCTGAAGAAGGGTCTTGACCCAAAACGACACGCATTCCTTCTCTCCAGAGATGCTGCCCGTCCCACTGAGTTACTCCAGCATGTTGTGTCTATCTTCGGTTTAAACCGGCATCTGCAGTTCCTCCTTACACCAATCAAATAGCAAACTGTTGCCAGAGCTGGTTACAAAAACAGATCAAAAGAAGGGTGGGGAATAATAATGTCAGAAGGAAGGATCCTTCTGAGATACGGTGAATTTGATGGGAACGCACTGAACGTGGTCTCCGTGGCATCGAGCGTTCCCATGGAAACTCCCAGACCATAATAAAGGCTCGTTCTCACATTAGTACAGCTGCCAGCTGTGGATGGTAAATGCATGAAGCAATGATCAATAATATTTCATCCAGGCCTTTATAAAATAATCAACTTCCCCACAATTTATGATTTAGATGCAGAATCCTCCACAGATGCTGCCTGACCCGCTGAGTTATGGTGCAGCAGCATCTATGGAGCTAAGGAAATAGGCAACGTTTCGGGCCGAAACCCTTCTGGAAATAGGCAACGTTTCGGGTCGAAACCCGGAAGGGTTTCGGCCCGAAACGTTGCCTATTTCCTTAGCTCCATAGATGCTGCTGTACCCGCTGAGTTACTCCAGCACTCTGTGAAACGTCACCTATCCATGTTCTCCACAGATGCTGCCTGACCCACTGAGTTTCTCCAGCACTCTGTGAAACGTCACCTATCCATGTTCTCCACAGATGCTGCCTGACACACTGAGTTTCTCCAGCACTCTGTGAAACGTCACCTATCCATGTTCTCCACAGATGCTGCCTGACCCGCTGAGTTACTCCAGCACTCTGTGAAACGTCACCTATCCATGTTCTCCACAGATGCTGCCTGACCCGCTGAGTTACTCCAGCACTCTGTGTCTGTCTTCGCAGTTCATTGTACCTCACAGAGCGTTTATATCTATATAAACCTGTTGTGATGTTTAGTTTCTCTGAAGTCCAATACCGATCTAATTAGATGGCCGGGTCCCTTTGTCGAGTGTCCAGTCAGGAACTGATGTTACTGAAACTCGATAAGAAATTTGCACACCTCCAGATTCAGGGACAGTTCCTTCTCAGCCGCCCTCTCACCAACTAGAGAGCAGTCCTGAACTACTTTCTACCCCATTGCAGACCCTCGGACTATCTTTGATTGGACCTTACTGGCTTTACCTTGCGCTAAACATTATTCCCTTTATCATATATCTGTACACTGTAAATGGCTACATTGTAATCATGTATTATCTTTCCACTGACTGGTTAACACGCAACAACAGCTTTTCACGGTCTCAGTACACGTGACAATAAACTAAACTAAACTGAGCTGAAGAGTGCAGCAACTATTGTAGGTACAGCTTCTTTACCACAGCAACAACTGGAGGCCATATCTCTGCCAAAGCGCTGGTTTAGTTTCTAGGGGAGCCTGAGATGATGGATTTACTGGTTGTGTTGTAGTGCCGGCAGCCTCAGTCAGTACCATGACATCGATCCGCTCTAGACCAGTCACAGAGTAGTCACGGCTCTTCACAGCAGTAGAGGCTGTCAATGGACGAAACGTTTCACAGATAAGCTTGGAGATAAGCGTGGCTCCATGAGTCGAATCTTCCTCAGTTGTTGGGGCATAATCAGATTAACTAGTGAGAGCAAGGATATGACTACATCATCACTCATAGACACCAATGGTCATTTACAATCATTTAGAATTCGTTGCAAGCTACTGGATTGATTGGAACTTATTTCACTCAAACCATTCTGGGTCCAAAAAGCATGCGTGGAAATTGCTTCTGATGTTTTCTGATTTTGGACCAATCTGCGGAGTAGAATCTGTACGACCCAATCCACAGTTTGTTCTACAATCTATAACTCCACATGTAACAGTTTGTAAAAGAGGCACAGTCCTATACATGATGTCCAGGCCCTAAAGACATGAGGCAAAACTAGGCGCCATAATAAAGATCTGATAGTCTTTTCTCTTTGAGGAGCATTGAGACTAAAATAACCTCAGTCTTATGTGAAGGTTTATTGTCAGGACCTGTTGCACTCACCTGTAAAAGGACAGCAATGGTTTTGATCTGAGCCAATGTCCAAGCCAGCATTTTATTCCTTTCTTCCCACTGTGCTGTGGACTTGCTACCGTCTGGAAATTCGACAGTGAAAGCTCTTGGACTGAGAACACATTGCATTTGATTTTAAATCTTACGTTGTAGTTCTCATGTTTAGAATTTTACTGCAGTGACTTCAATCCCAAACCGTTTGGCTCTCATTTTGAGATAATGTCTTTCTGTTCTTGATTTTCCCCATCAGAGGAAATACTTGCTCAGTGATGTGTGGTGTGAACAGTTTGTGTGCAGGCACGGCACAGCAGCCAGTTACATTAGGCAACTTTGGAAGCTGTGTCAGAGGCTCCCTTGTGGCCAGGCCATCTGCAATAATACATCAACACATTGAGGGGAAGGTGAGCCTGTGGCATAAGTGAGAGTGGAATGTATTACAGAGGTCGGAATGAAGGCAGTCACTCGTGTTACATGAGCTCAGAGCCCAGCTCCCTCAACACCCGCACATCTCGTGGATCATCAATGTTTATTTATCTAGATGATGGTGACCAACGAAGTCACCAGTGGTCACCAGCAGTCACCAGTGGTCACCAGTGGTCACCAGCGGTCATCAGCGGTCACGTGCGGTCACCAGAGGTCACCAGTGGTCAGCAGAGGTCAGCAGCGGTCACCTGTGGCACTGTTCAGGGAGGGGCAGCAAGTGTGCACGTGTGCAGCAAGTGTGCAAGTGTGCAGCAAGTGTGCAAGTGTGCAGCAAGTGTGCAAGTGTGCAGCAAGTGTGCATATGTGCAGCAAGCGTGCAGGGAGGGGCAGCAAGTGTGCAAGTGTGCATGTGTGCAGCAAGTATGCAAGTGTGCAGCAAGTGTGCAAGTGTGCAGGGAGGGGCAGCAAGTGTGCAAGTGTGCAGCAAGTGTGCAAGTGTGCAGGGAGGGGCAGCAAGTGTGCAAGTGTGCAGCAAGTGTGCAAGTGTGCAGCAAGTGTGCAAGTGTGCAGGGAGGGGCAGCAAGTGTGCAAGTGTGCAGCAAGTGTGCAATTGTGCAGCAAGTGTGCAAGTGTGCAGCAAGTGTGCAGCATGTGTGCAGCATGTGTGCATGTGTGCAGGGACATTTGACAGGCGCAGTGCTGTGATACAGCCACACTGCGGAGACCTCTAATGAGACGGGCACTCTGGACATGAGCAGTGACCAGTGGTCAGTGACCGGTCTGTACACCAGGCATTACTGGCCAATTTATTCATTGATGGATGTTTTTATGCACGTGTGATGGAACGCAGTCAAATCCCAAACAGACCGTTCAGATGACTCCAAAAACAACCTTTAAAGCACAGTGTCAGCCAAAGGAAATCTACAAAAATGTCTTGGTCTCGCTTCCAAGATCGACTGCATTGGGAAGGAGGAGAGCTAAGATAAATAAAAACTGCAGTATTTTTTAGACTAGGCAGAATAACTAATTAAGCTTAAAGTAAGATAGAGCATGGATGGAAGACTATGGCAATAGAGCAGCCAGATTTAAACATTTTTAATTAAGTGATTAGAAACATAGAAACATAGAAAATAGGTGCAGTAGGCCATTCAATATGATCATGGATGATCATCCAAAATCAGTACCCCATTCCTGCTTTTCCCCATATCCCTTGATTCCATTAGCCCTAAGAGCTAAATCTAACTCTCTCTTGAAAACATCCAGTGAATTGGCCTCCACTGCTTTCTGCGGCAGAGAATTCCACAGATTCACAACTCTCTGGGTGAAAATGTATTTGAGTAGTTCAAGGGAGCTATCACAGAAATAAAGCTAATGCTTTTTATTGCGGTTATTACTGTAACATTAACTCCATCACTGCTACAGCTTCTTGCTCTGCCAGCAGCAACTAATGCTAATGGACAATATGTCTTCATGACGTGCTCTGTGTTACCCAAGTGAAGGTATCATCATGTTTCAAGTTTAATAGGACACTCTACACTGTAAAACATTTTGCATGCTGTGTCATGACAATTAAAGAGTCATTCTGTAAAAATAATATGAAGATGAAATTGATTTTAATCTTGCTGAATGACAAAAAAAGCTGCCAGTGTTGTAAATCTTAAATAAAATCACAAAATGCTGTGTATATACACACAGGTCAGATAGCATCTTTGGGGAGAGAAACTGAGTTAACATTTCAGCTCTGACCTCTCATTACAATGCATGGAAGGCTCTGATGACATGTCACTGGCTTGGTGTTAACTGTATATATCTCCATAAATAGTGAAAGGCTTGGATAGAGTGGATGTGGAGAGGATGTTTCCACTAGTGGGACAGTCTAGGACCAGAGGTCCAGAGGAATGCCAAACTCAATCACAAACGGCGGATTGAGGAGCACTTCCATAACAACTCTGACCCCAGGCGCATGTGGCAAGGAATCAAATCCCTTGCCGATTACCAGAAAGTTAACACCCCTCCCCCAGACAACGCCACCCTTCCTGACGAGCTAAACCATTTCTATGCTCGCTTTGACCGTGATAACAAAACCCCAGCCATCAAAGTTGCTCCACCCCCAAATGAACAACCCCTCAGTCTCTCCACCTCTGCTGTACAAGATGCACTGAGCAAGGTGAATGAGCGCAAAGCTGCCGGCCCCGATGGCATCCCTGGCCGGGTGCTTAGGGCATGTGCTGGACAACTATCCCAAGTCTTTACCGACATTTTCAATCACTCACTGGCCCAGGGCGTTGTCCCCACTTGCCTCAAGACATCAACCATCGTGCCAGTGCCCAAACAGTCAGCCACAGGGAGCCTCAACGATTTCCGCCCAGTGGCACTCACCCCTGTCATTGCTAAGTGCTTTGAGCGGCTGATCTTGGCTCACCTCAAAGCCAGCCTCCCCCCCACACTGGACCCCCATCAGTTTGCCTACCGGGCCAACAGGTCTACAGAGGACGCCATATCGGCGGCCCTACACTCTGCCCTGACCCACCTGGACAACAACAACTCCTGCATCAGGTTGCTGTTCATTGATTTCAGCTCCGCTTTCAACACTGTCATCCCCGCCAGCTTGATCACCAAACTCAGCGGGCTTGGCATCTCCACCTCCCTCTGCAACTGGACACTGGATTTCCTCACCAACAGACCACAGTCTGTTAGGGTCAACAACCTCACCTCCTCCACCATAACACTGAACACCGGCGTGCCACAGGGCTGTGTGCTCAGCCCTCTCCTCTACTCCCTCTTCACCCACGACTGCATCCCTAAGTACGAATCCAACGCCATCATTAAGTTTGCTGACGACACCACGGTGGTAGGACTGATCAGTGACAACGATGAGTCAGCCTACCGAGAGGAGGTCCAGCACCTGACAACCTGGTGTGCCAATAATAACCTCGTCCTCAACTCCAAGAAGACGAAGGAACTTATTGTCGACTTCAGGAAGGTCAGAGGGGGCAGACATACCCCCATCCACATAAACGGGACTGAGGTGGAGCGCGTCTCCAGCTACAAATTCCTCGGGGTACACATCTCGGAGGATTTGTCCTGGTCCCTCAACACCTCCAAGCTGATCAAAAAGGCACAGCAGCGCCTTTACTTCCTGAGGAGGCTCAAGAAAGCCCACCTGTCCCCCCAGATCCTGACCAACTTCTACAGGTGTACCATCGAGAGCATCCTGACCGCCTGCTTCACGGTATGGTACAGCAGCTGCACTGTTGCGGACAGGAAGGCACTACAACGGGTGGTGAAAACCGCGCAGCACATCATCGGCGCCCCGCTCCCTGCCATGGATGCCCTCCACCGAAAACGGTGTCTGAAATGAGCTGGGAAGATCATTAAAGACCCCTCCCACCCCAATCATGGACTGTTTGCCCTCCTCCCATCAGGGAGGCGGTACAGGAGCCTCAGGTCTCGTACCAGTAGGATGAGGAACAGCTTCTACAATCATACCGTCGCATTGCTGAACTCGGAGTCCCGCCGATAGATTCCTCCGATCCCTCCGTCCCCCATTGTTTAATTATTCTGCATTTTTTATTGTTCTGTATCCTCTTTTTTTTTAAATTTCTATATTGCACTACTACGGACTGACGCAAAACTGCATTTCGTTGTACCGATACTCAGTATTTGTGCAATGACATTAAAGTTGAATTGAACAGCCTCAGAATAAAAGGACGTTCTTTTAGGAAGGAAATGAGGAGAGATTTCTTTCGTCAGAATTCTTTGCCACAGAAGGCTGCGGAGGCCAAGTCAATGAGTATTGTTAAGGCAGAGATGGATAGATTCTTGATTAGTACAGATGTCAGGGGTTATGGGGAGATGGCAGGGGAATGGGGTTAGGAGGAAGAGATAGATCAGCCATGATTGAGTGGCGGAGTAGACTTGATGGGCTGAATGGCCTAATTCTACTCCTATCACATGATCTTATGATCTCAGATACTGCCTAAACAGCTGATCATTTCCACCATGTTCACGTTATAGTTACTCACTCATCCCTGAGATGTCACGATAGTTCACAAGGTGATTTGAGGCTTTCACCATAAACATCTCCAGCTCAATGGATCAAACATCTACATGGATAGGACAAGTTTGGTGGGATATGAACCAAACGCGGGCTGGTGGGACTAGTGTAGCTGGGACGTGTTGGCCGGTGTGGGCAAGTTGGGCTGAAGGGCCTGTTCCCACGCTGCATCACTCTGTGACTCTATGACTCAATCTAGAAAATACAGAATCTGCTGGGGAAATAAAGACAAAAGGGGGAAAAAAAAGAGAAAAAGGGAATAAAAGAGCCATGCTTCCACAGGTGCTGCCTGACTCGCTGAGTGTTTCAATGGTGGCACGGTGGTGAAGCGGATCGAGTTGCTGCCTCATAGCGCCAGGGACCCGGTTCAATCCTGCCACGGGCGCTGCCTGTGTGAAGTTTGTACGTTCTCCCTGCGACCGTATGTGTTTCCTCCGGTTGCTCCGGTTTCCTCCCACACTCAAGGTCGTACAGGTTTGTAGAATAATCGGCCCGGATTAATTTCTAGACTCTGCATATTTATTGTTTATAATTTCCTATTTTTTATATGATTTACACTGAGTGACTCCAGCACTTTGCCTTTTATTGTAAACCAGTACCTGCAGTTCCTTGTTTCTCCCTAAATGTTGAGCATGTTGCTTCACTTTAGAATCTTACATGGACCAGACATGTGGAGGCATGTCATGAAAACTAGAAAAAATCTGAAATAAAATGAGAAATATTGGAAAAGTTCCATAGCTTCGGTAGCATCAGCGTATGAGGCATTGGTCAATGAGGCATCACCAATGGGGCATCGGTCAATGAGGCATCACCAATGGGGCATCGGTCAATGGGGCATCGGTCAATGGGGCATCACCAATGGGGCATCGGTCAATGGGGCATCGGTCAATGGGGCATCACCAATGGGGCATCGGTCAATGGGGCATCACCAATGGGGCATCGGTCAATGGGGCATCACCAATGGGGCATCGGTCAATGGGGCATCGGTCAATGGGGCATCACCAATGGGGCATCGGTCAATGGGGCATCGGTCAATGGGGCATCACCAATGGGGCATCACCAATGGGGCATTGGTCAATGGGGCATCACCAATGGGGCATCGGTCAATGGGGCATCGGTCAATGGGGCATCGGTCAACGAGGCATCGGTCAATGAGGCATCACCAATGGGGCATCACCAATGAGGCATCACCAATGGGGCATCACCAATGAGGCATCACCAATGGGGCATCACCAATGGGGCATCGGTCAATGGCGCATTGGTCAATGGGGGCATCGGTCAATGGGGCATCCGTCAATGGGGCATCCGTCAATGGGGCATCACCAATGGGGCATCGGTCAATGGGGCATCACCAATGGGGCATCGGTCAATGGCGCATAAGTCAATGGGGGCATCGGTCAATGGGGCATCGGTCAATGCGGCACCAGACAACACACTTCTGCTTTTATTTCAGAGATGGACTGCACCTTCCATCCCTGAAGGGCAAACGTGAACATGTTGTTTGAATGGGCAATAATCTGTTGAGTCAGAGACATGGAGACTGAAGAAGGGTCTTGACCCGAAACATCACCTATTCCTTCTCTCCAGAGATGCTGCTTGAGTCGCTGAGTTACTCCAGCATTTTGTGCCTACCTGAGGCAGAGACATTATGGATACAATGATGACTTTGAATAAACATTCAGGCAGAAACATGGATGGGAAAGGTTTGGAGGGATATGGGTCAACTGCAGGCAAATAGGACTAGCCCAGAATGCCAACTTGGTTGGCATGAACAGGTTGGGCCAAATCGCCTGTTTCCATGCCGGCCTGTTCTATGACTCTATGGCAAGAGTCTGCACATGCTGTAATCTGGAGCAAAAAACAAATAGCTGGAGGGAATCAGCTTGACGGACAACATCTGAGGGGGTGACAGGATGGTTGACATTTCAGGTTGAGACTCTGCATCAGGTCAGAAACACTTTGCATGGTCTGACCCAAAGACCCATCTATGTCATTCAGTAAGATGGAGGTCATGAATGGGGTACGTCACATGGGCCGGGCATTGCAAACAAGCCACGTACAAAATGGACCAAGTGACACCATAATCCATCATGTTTAATGTTGCTCTTCATGGACCGTGGGCATCAGGTACAGGAACCTTATTATGTAAACTAACCACAGCAATCACTGATTTTGTAATGTTTGATCGGGTGGTGCAGAAGGATTTCATCTCAAACTGGGCTTGATTGGTCACTGCATGAAGTTTGATTTTATGCCTAAGTAGATGTTTTGATTTTCCTGACCTACATCTGTCTAGTTGATGTGTAATTCCAAAGCTAGCCAATGTGGCTGACATTTAACTGCTTTCCAAAGCCACTTGTGTGCATCAAATCATTTGTATCCTAAAGCCCTGGGCAGTGAAAACTTGACATTGGATCCAAAACCAAAGCAGATGCATCAACGTCTCCCAGCCCATAAAACACAAGGATAACAAGAAGACATGAAAGTTATCAACCTCGAGCCAAAACGACAAGATTACACAATGTGACGTTGGGCAAAGTCAAGAAGGTTTAGTTCCCAACGGGAGTCACTAGCTGGGAAAATGAGTCGTGATTAGCAGGGTTGACTTCCAGGTCTATCAATGGATATTGAGCCAATCTACAATCTCTATAGCTTTGCACGTGACTTAATATTAATGTGTTCAGGAAGAGAAATGTATGTAAAACCCTACAAATTCATATATTTTGGACTAAAAGTGCAAAAGGGAACCGCTGAGATGAACACCACACCCCATACTTCCTGATAAGAATCTTTATCTGTGTCCAACACCCCAGGCAGCAGCAACCTCGCCCCTGAATCACAGAGGAATGGATAATGGCATCAAGGGAGGGTCTGTTATGGGCCTGAGAACAGGCGGAGCGGGAAAGGTTCCCTGGAGATCGGCAGAACATCAAACAGGCAGGAAATGACCTGCTCACACTTCAATAAAGTGGCTGACTGGGTCAGCATGATGTCAGTATTTGGCAGCATGTGCTCGAGGGAGCTGGTTCATCACAAGTGAAATAAACTCAACCTCTCCTGCAAACACCCGCCTCAAGGTGGGTCATGAGGCAACAGTGTGTAAACTCTGACACACAGCCACACATAACAAAACATTTATTAGAGCTCAGGGTGGGTGGGGTGGGGGTAAGTAGGGTCACAATCCCCTCCTAAATAGGTGCATTAAAGATAAGTGGAGCAATTATATTCTTCAAAATTAGTCAAACGTAAAACCCTGTGTAAGTTGTGTGCACATTAGTCACAGATTTGCCCAATAGTAAAGATTGCCATTAGAATCCCTCGAATGGAAAAAACATTTTGGGATGATCCATAGAGTCATGGTCACAGAGTGACACCACAGAGTCCAAATAGGCCCTTCAGCCCAACTTGCCCACACCAACCAACATGTCCCAGCTACACTAGTCACAGAGTGATACAGTCCAAATAGGCCCTTCAGCCCAACTTGCCCACACCAACCAACATGTCCCAGCTACACTAGTCACAGAGTGGCACCACAGTCCAAATAGGCCCTTCAGCCCAACTTGCCCACACCAACCAACATGTCCCAGCTACACTAGTCCCACCTACCTGCGTTTGGCCCATATCCCTCCAAACCTTCCCGATCCAAATGTCTCTTAAACGTTACAATAGTGCCAGCCTCAACTACCTCCTCCGGCAGCTCGTTCCATACACCTACCACCCTTTGTGTAAAATAAGTTACCCTTCAGGTTCATATTAAATCTTTACCCCCCCACCTTAAACCTATGACTTCTGATTCTCGATTCCCCTACTCTGGGCAAGAGACTTGGTGCATTTGCCCGATCTATTCCTCTGATGATTCTGTACACCTCTAGATCATGTCTCATCCTCTCCTGCTCATCGATCACCCGTTCACACTAGTTCTACATTATCCCATTTCCTCATCCACTCCCTACACACTAGAGACAATTTACAGAGGCCAATAAACCAACAAACCCGCACGTCTTTGGGATGTGGAAGGAAACCGGAGCACCTGAAGGAAACCCACCTGGTCGCAGGGAGAACCTGCAAACTCCACACAGACAACACCCATAGTCAGGGTCAAAGCTGGGTCTCTGGCGCTGTGATGTAGCAGCTCCACCCGCTGCTCCACTGTCTGTTACAATTGAAGATTGGAGGAAGGAAGACACACGGAACAGCAGCTGCTGTAATCTTGAGAAAAACACAAAGTGCTGGAGTAACTCAGTGGGCCAGGCATGGAGGGAATGGACAGGCGATGTATTGGGTCCTGGAAGAGAGTAAGTTCATTTGGGGTACGAGCACTGAACCTCTTGAGCTGAATGGTCTATCTTTGTTCACCAAATGGTCCGTAACACTTGGACATTCTCCTTTCCAGACCCAGCAGAGGTAGATGTAAGACCAGGGCTAATCGTAGCTGCCAATCGGCACCTTCCTGACCTGCACAGATCATTGGAACAATGGAGACATGTCCAACCAGAGAACTCTCTACGTATGATTATGCATACTTACTTGAAAGAGTGATTTCAGATTCCTCACCCACATAATTTACAACTCAGCAACGTTGAACGGAATTGTAACGAGTGACAGGAAACAGAAAATATTAAATCATGTTGATATCTGTCTTGTTCTGGGCTTATTTTATTAAGTAAAGCCTTGATTAGAAAATAAGAGAGAGATTCCTCCAATTCCTTGGCTCCAGCTGTTGCTCAGATTGTAGAGTGATTGAGCATGCTGACACTGCCATGTTGGTGTGTGTGGAGCAGTCCTGACTAACCCCAGGGCCATGGACCATGCCAGTATACGCTGCGCTTGTCCTCCTTGCCCGGCGCTGCCAGCAGGTGCCTCGATGTCGGGGAACTCCTTGCCCGGTTTTGCCTGGGACCACGGGCTGAGAAACTCACTGTGTTTGAAACAAGTTTATTCATGGATAACCCCTTGAGATGGACAGTCATCTCGTTTTCGAGGGGGTTTGAGTTTGTAGGAATGTGACTGCCTCTTTGCAAAGACAAACAGCGGGAAAGTAGCTGAGCAGACAGTCGCGACTATCGCATGTGTAGCTGCGGAATATTCCTGTGTAGGAAGGAACTGCAGATGCTGGTTTAAACCGAAAATCTGGAGAGAAGGAATGGGTGGTCTTTTCTGGTCGAGACGTCTGAAGAAGGGTCTCGACCCGAAACGTCACCCATTCCTTCTCTCCAGAGATGCTGCCTGTCCCGCTGAGTTGCTCCAGCACTTTGTGCCTGTCTGCAGAATATTCCTGACAGGAAGGTGGGCAAATGATCCATAAATCATAATGTTCTTTGTTGCAACATAACACTAGCATAAGTCACGTGCTTTAATGAAAGAATAATAGTTCACAAACACATATAAAGATGCACCATGCTGCTCCCATCAGGGGCCCGACTCAAGTGTCCAGGCAAGTGAAAGATATTAAAAAAACGACAGATTCTAGCAATCTGAAAAATCAAAAATAAAATGCTGGAGAAGCTCAGTCGGACAGACGCCATCCATGGAAAGAAAAATCTGTTATGTTTGGATAAAGGCAGTGGGAGACGATGGAACAGATATCACAGAGAGATGAACAGATTTGTAGCAGATTCTTGAATGGTGTAAAAGTAACATAGAGTGACTTTAATTTCCTTAAAAAGTGCTGGAGTAACTCAGTGGGTCAGGCAGCATCTGTGGAGAACATGGATAGGTGACGTTTCACAGAGTAACGCTGGAGTAACTCAGCGGGTCAGGCAGCATCTGTGGAGAACATGGATAGGTGATGTTTTAGGTTTGGCATCATGCTCTCTACCTCACAGCGCCAGAGACCCGGGTTCGATCCTGACTACGGGCGCTGTCTGTACGGACTTTGCACGTTCTCCCCGTGACCTGCGTGGGTTTTTTCCGGGATCTTCGGTTTCCTCCCACACTCCAAAGACGTACAAGTTTGTAGGCTAATTGGTTTTGGTTTGTATTCTTGGTATAAGTGTAAATTGTCCCTAGTGTGTGTGTAGGATAGTGTTAGTGTGCGGGGATCGCTGGTTGGGGCAGACTCGGTGGGCTGACGGGCCTGTTTCCGCTGATCTAGTCCAGACTCCACTCACCCCGCCCACTCTACTGGACAATTTTACAGTGATCAATTATACTAATTTCCAACACTTGTTATATTAACTTTCAACTTCTCTGATTTTGTCCATTTCTTGTTCCATTTCCTGCAGTCAGAACAGCTGTGATTATCAGCATTGGTTGGATTTTAAACCACGTCTCAGCATCGATGGTCCTGTCTCGAGATGTTTGTCCAGCTGTTCGACCACTAAATAACAACGTTCTTGTGTTCAACGGCCATCTCCCATTGAGTTCCTCCTCAACTTGCCTTGCCGTATCACAGAGCTCTTGAACTCTCTTCATTAATGCGTACCTTACGTTTGCAACCTCCAAGGCGCCTTTAAAACCTTCTGTTGCTATGTCAAAAAAAAACCCAGACCCCTTGAATAAGGATGTTGGGCCAGCTTCGTGCAGAGAGGAAACTAAATTGTTAACTTTGTGATGTTGGGTGCCAGGAAAGTAGGAACAACACACACTGAGTTCCACCATGTGCCATTGGGTCTTACTGAGTTCCACCATGTGCCATTGGGTCTTACTGAGTTCCACCATGTGCCATTGGGTCTTACTGAGTTCCACCATGTGCCATTGGGTCTTACTTCTATCGAGGAGTGATTTTTGACCTCATTTGACTCTTACACCTCTTCAGAAAGAGTGATTTCTACCTTTCCTACAGCAATCCCAGCCACTGCTGAGACCAGCAAAGTACACTCTCCCACACACAACCAAGCCATTGCTTACCTAGTTTAGTTGAGTTTATTGTCACGTGTACCGAGGTACAGTGAAAAGCCTTTGTTACGTGCTAACCAGTCAGTGGAAAGACTATACATGATTACAATCGAGCATTCCACAGTGTACAGATACAGGATAAAGGGAATAACGTTTAGTGCAAGGTAAAGTCCGATCAAAGATAGAGATGAGATGAGATAGATGGAAGCTCAGGACCACCCTCTACTTGGGGATAGGATGTTTCAGTTGCCTGATAACAGCTGGGAAGAAACTGCTCTTTGCTCAAGGTACTTGTGTACATGTGTTACCTGAGGTACAGCAAGGTACAAAGATGTACATGAATTATCGAGCTAAAAACGTTTGAAGTTAGCCCTGCTATGAGCTGCCCACAGTACCTGCTGTGATATATAATAACATTGGAATCTTAATTTAATTGTTTCTGATGGTTGACCATTTAATAGTCTTTTAAATTGCTATTGAGATGAACTGCTGCTGTGAATGATGTGTTCAGGTAATTGACACATTCACAGAGTTGCCTTTTCTTTCTGACACACTGCAGCTTTAGCAGCGAGTCATTGGCAGTCCATTGCAGGGGAGTTGCATACACCAGATAGATTGGAATGATGCACCAAGAAGCATCTCCTGTGAGGAAGACAGTGGTTTAACAGTTCACCAGGGATCAGCCCTCAATCAGAGGTGCAGAGATACAGGGATACAGGGAACACATTCCAAAGTTAGTTACAGCTCTTCAGTCCGATGTATAAATACGTCAACTGTCTGGTTAGTGAACTAAATGCCATAACATTAATACATCTTTAACACTAGCTGAAGATAAACCATGCTTCATGCTAACAACTCCCTGACTCACACATCTCAAATCTAATAGTTATTAGGTTTATCAGAATATTTTCTAAAATCTCAAATAGCCTAAAAGACATGTATTAGCACCCATACCACAGATGAATAGGACTCAATGGGAGAGGTTTAACAACTGTTCGAAAATCAAAGGTGATGGTGGAATCCGCTGTTCCAGATGTCAGCTGCTCTACATCGGTGAGACCAAGCGCAGGCTTGGCGATCGCTTTACCCAACACCTCCGCTCGGTTCGCAATAACCAACCTGATCTCCCGGTGGCTCAGCACCTCAACTCCCCTTCCCATTCCAAATCCGACATTTCTGTCCTGGGCCTCCTCCATGGCCAGAGTGAGTCCCAGAGCAAATTGGAGGAGCAGCACCTCATATTTCGCTTGGGTAGTTTACACCCCAGCGATATGAACATTGACTTCTCCAATTTCAGGTAGTCCCTGCTTTCTCCCTCCTTCCCCTCTCCAGCTGTCCCACAGCCCACTGTCTCTGCCTCTTCTTTGCTTCTTCCCACCCCCCCCCCCCCCCACACCCCACATCAGTCTGAAGAAGGGTCTCGACCCGAAACGTCACCTATTCCTTCACTCCATAGATGCTGCCTCACCCACTGAGTTTCTCCAGCACTTTTGTCTACCTTCAATTTTTCCAGCATCTGCAGTTCTTTCTTAAACACTAGGTTTGATTTAGTAGTTCAATAGCAAATATTGAAACTATTCTCAATATTTCATTCTTTTTATTCCTGCTTCATGTTGTCACAGATGGCTCAGACATTGGAAATGCTTGCATTGAGCACTGGATTTCCACTGGATGTGTAACAGGTAACGGTTACTGATTGAAATTCTTCAACAGATGGCGCCATGTCCTCGGGTAAATGATATCTCGAGTCTCGCAAACTCTTCCACTAATGACACACCTCTCCCTCTTGGTTTACTTTTCCCTAGCACTGCATCTGAGTTAAAGCTGCTCGTAATATCTTCAAACCCCATTGAACTCACTCTATTTCTCCCTCTTTGGCTGCTGACTGACCAGATAAACCTTCCAAAGTTAGACACTGGAGTAACTCAGCGGGACAGGCAGCATCTCTGGAGAGAAGGAAGGAATGGGTGACGTTTCATGTCTACACCCTTCTTCAGACTGTCGGGCGAGAGGGAAACTCGAGATATGGATGGGTACAAAGAGAATGTAAGGTGTGAAACGGACAGATCAAAGCAGACGGAGATCAAGGAAATGTAGAATGGTTCATTGATGGCTGAGGGGAAGGTGAGAATGAGACAGACAAGCAGTAAACCCCTCTCTCTGTCCCCCCCCCCCACCATAGTTCTCTGACCAAGGCAAGACAAGTTGGCATTGAGGGTGAGAAAGGGCCAGAGCTGATAGGACATATTGGTGAGATATTTATCCAGTCATTGATTCAGTTGTCTTTATAACCATATAACCATATAACAATTACAGCACGGAAACAGGCCATCTCGGCCCTACAAGTCCGTGCCGAACAACTTTTTTCCCTTAGTCCCACCTGCCTGCACTCATACCATAACCCTCCATTCCCTTCTCATCCATATGCCTATCCAATTTATTTTTAAATGATACCAACGAACCTGCC
This sequence comes from Amblyraja radiata, assembly GCF_010909765.2. Lineage (NCBI taxonomy): Eukaryota > Metazoa > Chordata > Chondrichthyes > Rajiformes > Rajidae > Amblyraja > Amblyraja radiata. The sequence continues at coordinate 31,749,768 of NC_045986.1, read as the reverse complement.
GCCACCACTTCCACTGGAAGCTCATTCCACACCGCTACCACTCTCTGAGTAAAGAAGTTCCCCCTCATGTTACCCCTAAACTTCTGTCCCTTTGCAGAGGTTTGCTGTCTGTAAAATCCTAATGGTAGGAGGTGACATGGAGGAAGGAATAGGTGACATTTCGGGTCGAGACCCTTCAGTCTGAAAAAGGGTCTCGACCCGAAACGTCACCTATTCCTTCGCTCCATAGATGCTGCCTCGCCCGCTGAGTTTCTCCAGCATTTTTGTCTACCTTCGATTTTTCCAGCATCTGCAGTTCTTTCTTAAGACATTCAATCATCTCTGCAGCATTGTTTTTTACAGCACAAGTTGCTAATTACGAGGTGATGTGATATTCTTTAATTGCCGGGGGCAGGAACTCTCTTAACGTATGATGAGAGTTTGTCTGCACTGGGCCTGTACTCGCTGGAGTTTAGGATGAGAGGAGGACATCATTGAAACTTACAAAAAGGTGAAAGACTTGGATGTGGAGAGGATGTTTCCACTAGTGGGAGAGTCTAGGACTAGAGGTCACAGCCTCAGGATTAAAGGACATTCTTTTAGGAAGGAGATGAGGAGGAATATCTTTAGTCAGAGGGTGGTGAATCTGTGGAATTCTTTGCCACAGATGGTTGTAGAGGCCAAGTCAGTGGATATTTTAAAGGCAGAGATAGATAGATTCTTGATCAGTACGGGTGTCAGGGGTTATGGGGAGAAGGCAGGAGAATGGGGTTAGGAGGGAGAGATAGATCAGCCATGATTGAATGGCGGAGTAGACTCGATGGGCCGAATGGCCTAATTCTGCTGTCACATGACCTTATGAACTCTACTTATTAAAACATGTGTAACCGGCATCACGTTTTTGGGGGGTTCCTCAATTGCAATAACATTTTCTTTAGTCTTTAGCTATTTGTTTTTGTGTCTGCAAGCTGTCAGCGTAACTATTTGCAAACTGACAGAAGGCAACGACAAAGCACAGAGTGTTATAATCACATTCACCATCGTGCCGATGAAACTCTACAGTCGTCTTATTCCATAAAAAACCACTCAGATGCCCCGGAAATAACAGCAAGACATTGACGGAGTGACTCCAACCCAGCACACAGAGCTGTTCCAACAAAAATACTTCCCCACTACCCTAGATCCTTGCTGCCCACCCAGCACATTATCCAGCAGTCAAGGAGCTGCATGGTGAGATGTATTCAAGAGAGAGTGAAGGGCCCGTCCCACTTACGCGATTCTTTCCGCGACTGCCGGCACCCGTCATAGTTGCAGCAGGTCTCCGAAAATTTTCAACTTGTTGAAAATCCAGCGGCGACCAGAAATAGGTACTACTTTTTGGGCGACTACTCACGACCATACAGGTGTCACCGCGCAGGTACAGCGCCCAACAAGTCCGCGCCGACCAGCAATCCCCATACACAAACACTATCCTACACACACTAGGGACAATTTACAATTGTTACTGAAGCCAATTAACCTACAAACCTGTACGTCTTTGAAGTGTGGGAGGAAACCGGAGCACCTGGAGAAAATCCACACAGTCCCAGGAAGTCCATACAAACTCCGTACAGACAGCACCCGTAGTCAGGGTTGAACCCGGGTCTCTGAAACTGTAAGGCAGCAGCTCTACCCACTGTGCCACCATGCTGCCCATTCATCACCGTTCCATTGGCCTCCATCACATAACACAACGGACCGAGTGATTAGAGAGACTCTCCTGCAACCTGGTATTGGTACTGGGACAAACATATAACAGTCTGCCCCATCTGGCCAATGGCCTCCTATTATAAGTCTCCATGTAAACACATTTGTAATTCAACTATTGAGGTCAGAATGTCTCTAAAACATAGCACTTGTACTCAAATACAAGCTGACACCCATGAAACCACGTCACGCATCAACAATGAATTACCTGCTCACTTGCCTTGCTGGATGTTATGGGCTGCGGAGAATAGAAGGGGATTGCTCAGACTGAATCGTGGATAAATGCTGAACTAGTCACAAGAAGTGAGAATGCAAAATCTTCCAAGTTGTGCAGTCACGGAACCCATGAAAATCAGTTTGTTCACTTCACCTGTGGGGTTAAAATGATGAAGGTTGCATCTCAAATGCTGTGTTTATATTTGCTCCCCTATTTTGTGGTTTCAGGGATTAGTGGAGAGAGCCAGGGGCTCCGTCCAGAATAGTTAGCAACCTGATATTACTGAAAGGCTTCTTTCAGTGTGAACTGTTCCCAAGGTTATGTGGCAGAAACATTGTCTTAGTGAGTCCCTTTTCTGCAAAATTGCAAATTGTTACCATGACTGATCCAATCCGTCATGCCCACCAATCTCATGGCAATCCAGGGAACTTCCTCCCACCCTGCTTAGTTGAATTCATTGACTTAGGGGCCACACGGTGGCGCAGAGGTGGAGTTGCTGCCTCACAGCGCCAGAGACCCAGGTTCGATCCCGACTACGGGTGCAGTCTGTACGGAGTTTGTACGTTCTCCCCGTGAACACGTGGGTTTTCTCCAGGTGCTCGTTTCCTCGCACATTCCAAAGACGTGCGGGTTTGTAGGTTAATTAGTTTCTGTAACTTGTCCCTAGTGTGTGAGATAGAACTAGTGTATGGGAGATCGATAGTTGGCGTGGGTTCAGTGGGCCATGGGGCTTGTTTCCATGCTGTTTCTCTAAACTAAACTCTACTAGGGGGTCACGGAAAGAGCGCTCACGTCGATCGCGGCCCTGTTTCCACCACCACGCACAAGAAGCACTGGAAGCGACAAGACAGACACCATTGTATGCGGATGTCGAGAAGTGTGTTCAGCTTTGGCCAAACAACTTCTAATCTTGTGCGGCCTCGATAAGAAGAACTCTACTAAACCCTATTAAGCTAAACAAATTACTTCTCATTTTCTAGTTACTAATCCCAGTGGAAGTGAGTCTATTATTGTAAATGCTCATCCTAACTTGCTCGGTTTATAATAGACAGCCTTCTATGTTTAGTTGCTGGTTCTGCCATCTGTTCACTTCAGTTTAGTTTATTGTCACGTGTACCGAGGTACAGTGAAAAGCTTTTGTTGTGTGCTAACCAGTCAGAGGAAAGACTATACATGATTACAATTGAGCCATTGACAGTGTATAGATACATGATAAGGGAATAACGTTTAGTGCAAGGTAAAGCCAGCAAAGTCCCATCAAAGATAGTTTGCGGGTCACCAATGAGGAAGATTGCTCTGGCAGTCTGGAACAAGTGAAAAAGTTTCTGTGCATCCACTCCATCAACCTTTCCCAGAAGAAGACCACTATGGAATTAAGTCACATGGTCCATACTGCAAGGCCCCCTGCGAGCATGGTGTTGGGGCAAGTTCTCCAACCTGCGGTTTGATGACTCCATTATAGGAAGCAAAACCTGCAACAAGGACTGGGGTCACACACCAGGTTGGACGGCAATGAAACCTCCACGTGCCTCTCAGTCTTGGTGCTTCCAAACTAAACAGAGTCAGCTTCCCAGATAGCTCTCGTATCTAAGCAGTTAATCTTTTCAGAACCTCTGCAGTGCCTCAATTTCCCCTTTATAACACAAAAACCACAGCGCTCACAGTACTTCATGTGTATTATAAGTAAAGTCCTGGGCTCACATTTTGAAATTATACTTCCAAGCCCAGTCCACATTATTTACATAAATGTTAGCATCAAAGTAATTCTATTTTCAACACCACTCATTTAAAAATACCACTTCCCCAATCTTATAAGTTCATCAGTTCTAGGAGCAGAATTAGGCCATTCGGCCCATCGAGTCTACTCCACCATTCAATCATGACTGATCTATCTCTCCCACCTAACCCCATTCTCCTGCCTTCTCCCCGTAACCCCCAACACCCGTATTAATCAAGAATCTATCAATTTCTGCCTTAAAAATATTAATTGAATTGAATTGAAATTAATATCCAATCGGTTAATTATTCTCTACTCTCTGCTATGTTGCTTGATTGATCTATTCTATGAAAGGGAAAGTGACGATTTAAAAACAAGTGCATGGGCCTCAACAAGGTAGATTGGGGGATGGGGAAAGTGTCCTAGTGTGTGAGAGGTCTGTGTAACAGTCCGAGTTCAGTGGGGAGCAAGCTGGTTTTGAACCTGATAGTGCGGGTGTCAGAGGTTACGGGGAGAAGGCAGGAGAATGGGGTTGAGAGGGAGAGATAGATCAGCAATGATTGAATGGTGGAGTAGACTTGTTGGGCCGAATGGCCTATTACTGCTCTTATCACTGATGACATGATCCAGCAGCTTGCTGAGAACAATGTAGGGTTTACAGAACAGTCACCCTACTGAGGTATATGGGTGACAACAATACTCTCATTAGTTCCAGAACTAGCAAAGATGACGGCCTGTTTTCTCCCCCTGACTTCTACAAAAGAAGGGCCCTGTTCTGAGATGTCTCTTGTCCGTTCTCCCCCCACAGAGGCTGCCTGACATGGTGGTCTCCATGCCGGCCTGTTCTGCCACGTGGATGTTTGTACAGATGGGCATAACTGCACCTTGGCACTGCTCCTGACTAACCAGCATGCCCATTCTCACCCCCTATCTCCACACATGTGATAATAATAAGCCAACACCAAACTTATCAACGCCCTGCATCCACCATCCAAACTTGTCACCCAATCCTGCATCGTCTGATTCTACTCCATCACCTTACAATTATGCTTCTAACATTCAACTCCTCCAGCAGACTGTTGCTTCTCAAGCTTGCCATCTATTAACCACTTAGTTAGTTAAGTTAAGTTTAGAGATACAGCAAGGAAACAGGCCCTTCGGCCCATCGAGTCCAAGCCAACCATCGATCACCCGTTCACACTAATTCTATGTTATTCCAATTTCTCATCCGCTCCCTACACACTAGGGGCAATTAACCTACAAACCCGCACGTCTTTGGGATGTGGGTGGAAACAAACGCTGGAGAAAATCCATGCGGTCACAGGGAGAACATGCAAACTCCACATAGACAGCAGCCAAGGTCAGGATTGAACCCAGGTCTCTGGTGCTGTGAGGTTTTGCTTAAGTTAGACTTTGCTCTTATTTTAGGGTGTGACGTAGTGGTTGCTTCCTTACACAGGTTTAAGGCAAGGTAGCAAGTTGGAGCAGAGTATCTGACTTGCTGCTGGTCTCCTTCCTACTGTGTCTTGTGCCCTGTTGTGTGGTGAATATATAGCAAGCAAGGAGCCCTCCAATTCCAGCTCTCTCTGAGCAGAGACTGCTTTTGGGAGGAGGGGAGGGATTCATTCACACTGTGAACCAACCCATGTTCTTAATGACTAAATGAAGCACCAGTTCCCTGGCCCTCTCCTCATTGTCAGCAGCCGGGCAGTGGTTGTGTTACACTAATGACTAGGATCAGACCATTTCACAGGAAATACAAAAAGGCAATCAATGCCCCGGCCTTTCTCTTCCCACAAGGCCTCTCACCACTAATGCAATTATTCCTGGCAGTACGATGAATTGCAGCAAAGCTTTCTTTTATTTCTTTACAACAAAATAACCCCAAAGGCAGCAGCAGTTAAAAGACCTTTTGCTTCAGCGATTACTGCCGGTGCTATAACTAATTAGCAGGATAAAGGTTCGATTGCACATTAAGTATCTCAAGACCCTTCAGAGCCGCCCAGCCATTGACGCACACTCCTGGAGCTCTCAGCAGGCTGGTTAAATGGATAAGACATGCTCAACACAAGCATTGCATCTTCACTTAAAAGCACAACGTTCAACACTGAAAATCCCGTAAAAGACAAACTATTTACCTTGCACTAAACGTTATTCCCTTATCTTGTATCTGTACACTGTAAATATCGATACTCTATCGATTGTAATCATGTATTGTCTTTCCGCTGACTGGTTAGCACGCATCAAAAGCTTTTCACTGTACCTCGGTACACGTGGCAATAAACTAAACTGATTAACTTGTTCCATCTTTTTTTTAATCTTTTCCAATCCACCAAGTAGCAAAAATAAGAAAGCTGTATATTCATTGTACTCTTAACCTTCCCTCAATATAATGTATAGCAGTTAAACTTCCCCAAGGCCCCATGGAGTGGTCGTAAACATATGATGAAAGGTCAGGTCAGGACTGCTCTCTAGTTGTGGTAGGATGGTTCAGTTGCCTGATAACAGCTGGGAAGAAACTGTCCCTGAATCTGGAGGTGTGAGTTTTCACTTCTGTAACTTTTCCCTGATGGGAGAGGGGAGAAGAGGGAGTGACCGGGGTGAGACTGGTCCTTGATGATGATGCTGCTGGCCTTGTCGAGGCAGCGTGAGGTGTAGATGGAGTCAATGGAGGGGAGGTTGGTTTGTGTGATGGTCCACATCTGTCTGCAATTTCTTGTGGTCTTGGATGGAGCTGTTTGTTCCCAAGCCAAGCTGTGATGCATCGTGACAGAATGCTTTCTATGGCACATCTGTAGCAGTTGGTGTGAAAGGAAAGACTGGCCCTTGTCTTCTGTTTCAATATTACACATTTTATTTAACTAATGGACTTTAACATCTCTGATTGTCTTCCAACATGTGCTGATGCTGATGCTGATGGCCTCGACGGTCGTTTAGTAACAACCGCAATGTCATTAGTTAACGGGGAAAAGCCTGCCACTGCTTTATGCCTGTGTGCGAGGCCCAGTGAGAAAGGGAATGTTGCCGTTTGCAGCCCATTCATTCCAACTGTTACACAGCTTGCTGCAGTGAGGAATTAAACATCATTTATGATTAGCATGAAACCAGGATTTACTGGGTTGGAGCGGTGTATAAAGGGCACTGCAGTCTCGCCCAGAAACTACTGACGATTCTAGTGCGGAAGTGGTCATCTGATCATCTGGAGGTGTGTGCGAGGACTGGGTGTGAGAATATTAGATGTCCGAGAGGGCCGTTTGTGTGGGAGGACCAGGTGTGTGGGAGGACCAGGTGTGTGGGAGGACCAGGTGTGTGGGATGACCAGGTGTGTGGGACGACCAGGTGTGTGGGACGACCAGGTGTGTGGGACGACCAGGTGTGTGGGACGACCAGGTGTGTGGGACGATCAGGTGTGTGGGACGATCAGGTATGTGGGAGGATCGGGTCCAGCATAAGATCATAAGTGATAGGAGAAGAATTAGGCCATTTGACCCATCAAGTCTACTCTGCTAAATCATGGCTGATCTATCTCTCCCTCCTAACCCCATTCTCCTGCCTTCTCCCCATAACCCCGACACCCGTACTAATCAAAAATCTATCTATCTCTGCCTTAAAAATATCCATTGAAGTGGCCTCCACAGCCGTCTGTGGCAAAGAATTCCACAGATTCACCACCCTGTGACTAAAGAAATTCCTCCGCATCTCCTTCCTAACGCAACATCCTTTAATTCTTAGCTGTGCCCTCTGGTCCTAGACTCTCCCACTAGTGGAAACATCCTCTATGCAGATGAAACACCACCATTGAGCATTGGGGCTGAGTGGCCTGTTTCTGCCGGAACATTCCGTGTAATTCTATCCGAAAAGCATTCATCCGAGTCTCCTCTCTCAGCTGTTTCAGTGAGAACATGAAATGATGCTGAACGACAGGGGTATTGCAAGGTCCAGAGCAGATGGAGGTGAGTGGGAAATGGAGCGGAGGGGAATGAAGGAGAACAGTAAAACAACATGAAGCATATGAAGCGCTGGTGAACTAGAGGGGTGCAGAGCAGCTGCACGGGCCAGGGGGGGAGGTCAGGGAATGAATCTGTCACACTCTCTCCCCCGCCCTCAATCATTCCTCCCCCTTCCACACTTTTTTCCCAATTTCCTCTGACTGGATAGATCCCGACCCTGATGGACTGGGAAGAAAACAAGCTGCAGCTTACAACCATTTTCCAGGGGTCGGGAATGTTTTAAAATCAGACTTGCATGTTGCTTGCAAATGTTTCTGAAGTAAAGACGGCCTTTGGTGTTGAAAGGCAAGGAGGGGAATGGCGGGGGTGTGTGAGTGTGAGTGTGAGTGTGAGTGTGTGTGCGTGTGTGCTTGTGTACGTGTGTACGTATGTGTGTGTGTGCGTGTGTGTGTGTACGTGTGTACGTGTGTGTGCGTGTGCGCACGTGCGCGCGCGTGTGTGTGTGTGGGGGGGGTGTGTGTACGTGTGTATGTGTGTGTGTACGTGTGTACGTGTGTGTGCGTGTCTGTGTGATTGTGTGTGTGGGGGGCGTGTGCGTGTGTGCGCGTGTGTGCGCGTGTGTGTGTGCGTGTGTGTGTGCGTGTGTACGTGTGTGTGTGTGTGCGTGCGTGTGCGCGCGTACGCTCGCGTGCGTGTGCGTGTGTACGTGCGTGTGTACGTGTGTGCGCGTGTGTACGTGTGTGTGTACGTGCGTGTGTGTGTGTCCGTGTGTGTGTATGTGTGTGCGTGTGTGCGCGTGTGCGTGTGTGCGCGTGTGCGCGCGTGTGTGTGTGCCCGTGTGCGCGTGAGAGTCGGTGGGCTGGAGCACTGCTTCACAGCTCCAGCCCTTGGCTCCCAGTCCCGGCTAGACTAGACTAGTTGCAGCTGACGTTCTACTGACGGGTGGGTGGGTGGGTGTGGCTCCACGGGTGGGTGGGTGGGAGTGGCTCCAATGCTGAAACTGCCCGTAAATCAACATTAATTGACATCATATTGGCAATCGCATGTGGAGAGGCCACAAAGATGGCAAGTGTTCAAATTGGAAATGCAACCAACTGGAGCCAGGCTGCTCTCTGAAGCTTTGCTGCGAAAGATATAATGAGAGATTCTCGTTGTGTGAAGTCCGTGAACTGCCATCATTGAGGACAGCCATTAAATGGGCAACGAGTAGATCACATTTGTTTTTTAGAGATACAGCGCGGAAACAGGCCCTTCGGCCCACGGAGTCTGTGCCAACCAGCTATCCCTGCACACTAACATTATTCTACACACACTAGGGGCAATTTACAATTATACCAAGCCAATTAACCTGCAAATCTGTACGTCTTTGGAGTGTGGGAGGAAACTGGAGATCTCGGAAAAAACCCACGCAGGTCACAGGGAGAACATGCAAACACCATACAGGCAGCACCCATAGTCAGGATGGAACCCGGGTCTTTGGCGCAGTGAGGCAGCAGCTCTACCCGCTGCGCCACCGTGCCGACTTCAAATGGAAATTGAAACAAAGGTTGATGGTGATAAACTTGTCTCATTATTTATAATTTCAATTATTTGCCTTGGAACAAAAACAATATTGAATGTAATATCCACAGCTTTGCCAAGGTGGTGATCCTGTAACTATCAGCTTTTATATAAACACTGTCAATGCAGACAAACACCATTGCAAGGCAGTTTAAGTAAGGAAGGAGTTCATGATATAAATGCAGAGGGTTGAATTTCAGGTGAGTGCCCTTGCATGTTACCAGTAGGCTGGGTGATTGCAGCACCAGCATACTGTACGTTGTAATGTGTCTGTTATCTATATTTCAAGGGAGAGCTGGCAAAGATAGTGATTGCAATAGCATTTCACTTTCTGGGGAAGTCTTCAAGCACTTTCCAACCAATGGATTATGTCACAATGTCATAAGGAATAGGAGTAGAATTCGGCCATTCAGCCCATCATTTCCACTCCGCCATTCACTCATGGCTGATCCATCTCTCCCTCCTAACCCCATTCTCCTGCCTTCTCTCCATAACCCCTGACACCCGTACTAATCAAGAATCTATCTATCGCTGCATTCAAAATATCCACTGACCTGGCCTCCACAGCCGTCTGTGGCAAAGAATTCCACAGATTCACCACCATCTGACGAAAGAAATGTCTCCTCATCTCCTTCCTAAAAGAACGTTCTTTAATTCTGAATGCTTTCATGGTGGACCCACTTTAGCTACATGCAAATCTGAGGAGCAATTTGTATATGAACAAGCGGTAGGTCAATGAGCAGATGCAACTGATGGAAGGTAGACAACAAGCGAGAAACTCAGCGGGTGAGGCAGCATCTATGGAGCGTATGGAAGTTATGGCTTTCCCCTGAACTGTTTCTTGTTCAGGTTCAGGATTAGAAATGATTGGAAGCGGAGTTTCCTTTATTTTCTGTTTGGCAGCTCTGCGTGTGAATAGTGTAGAAACCCAGATAAAGAATGGAAAACCCACCAATCAAATATTCTCCACCTAACTCAAACACAAAGGTTACATGTTGAACAAGCTGCAGTTTCCATCTACATCAGAGAAGGTGAGGGAGAAGGAAGATGGGGGAGAGACAAATATATTCATGATCACCATGAGCACTGAATGGTTACAGTGATATCCCAGCTTACCGTGATGTATATACAGCATGGTGGAACAGTCTAGGACCAGAGGTCACAGCCTCAGAATTAAAGGGCGCTCTTTTAGAAAGGAGGTGAGGAGGAACTTCTTTAGTCAGAGGGTAGTGAATCTGTGGAACTCATTGCCACAGAGGGCTGTGGAGGCCAAGTCAGTGGATATTTTTAGAGATAGGGATAGATTAATTTTTGATTAGAACGGGTGTCAAGGGTTACGGGGATAAGGCAGGGGAATGCAGACAACAGTACTGCTCTATATTGCATGTTCTTGAGCAGAATACAATGAGGCTTACAATGTGCAGTCCTGCATAAGCTGAAGAACAATGTGTTTAACAGCTGGAGAACTTTCACCTCGACTGGAGTCTTGGATGAGAGTGATTGGGGCTCTGGCTAGTAGATCCATTGAATACATCCCCTGCTCACATAACTCCAGCTGAATCGACAATATTGCTTTTCTTTCCCCGTTGTTAGTGTTGTGTTTCCTTCTGGGAAATGGGTTGGGCATTGGAATGGGTTTTGTTGTGTGATCCTGCGAGACTAGTCCCAGATTCTGCTGCGTTCCTGCTCTGGGACTTTCTCCCATTAGATCTCATCAACAAGGATGGTGGTTTCACAAAAGTGAAGGAATAGGTCTCCACAAAGCTCATTATGAAGGTTATAATAACCTTGCAACAGAGGGTTACTGCCCTCCCGAGGCCACACCACTCACCTGCGGTCCACACCTGCACCTTGGTAAAATATTGTAAAATATAAATAATATATAACAATGTAGTGGTTAGAGCAAGGAGCCCATCACAACATGGGATTGTTGACGTATGCAGCATTTACGATGCACCTTGGACCAAGCATGAGTAGATCACAAGGGACAAAGGAACAGAAGGGTATATTGTTAGAGTGAAATGAATCACAATACTATGAGGCATATTCTCGTAATTCTAGGCCAAGACCACACCTCTATCCTTCACATTTTCTAAGCCTCCTGATTCTTTGGATTCTTCTCTCTGCTGTTTCTGGGACCGGGGGCCTTTACTTTCTTGGCCATATTTATCGTGTATTAATTATTGATATTCTTCAGGTTCTTTGTGGATTGTCCTGGTTCATCCCTGGTCAGCATCATTCACTAATCCCACTCTATCCTGGAGCAAAATACCAAGTGCTGGAGTAACTCAGCGGGTCAGGCAGCATCTCTGTAGGAAAAGGATGGGTGACGTTTCACAGAGTGCTGGAGTAACTCAGCGGGTACAGCAGCATCTATGGAGCTAAGGAAATAGGCAACGTTTCGGGCCGAAACCCTTCCGGGTTTCGACCCGAAACGTTGCCTATTTCAAGAAGGGTTTCGGCCCGAAACGTTGCCTGTTTCCTTAGCTCCATAGATGCTGCTGCACCATAACTCAGCAGGTCAGGCAGCATCTGTGGAGAACGTGGATAGGTGACGTTTCACAGAGTGCTGGAGTAACTCAGCAGGTCAGGCAGCATCTGTGGAGAACATGGATAGGTGATGTTTCACAGAGTGCTGGAGTAACTCAGCGGGTCAGGCAGCATCTGTGGAGAACACGGATAGGTGATGTTTCACAGAGTGCTGGAGTAACTCAGCGGGTCAGGCAGCATCTGTGGAGAACATGGATAGGTGACGTTTCACAGAGTGCTGGAGTAACTCAGCGGGTCAGGCAGCATCTGTGGAGAACATGGATAGGTGACGTTTCACAGAGTGCTGGAGTAACTCAGCGGGTCAGGCAGCATCTGTGGAGAACATGGATAGGTGACGTTTCACAGAGTGCTGGAGTAACTCAGCGGGTCAGGCAGCACCTGTGGAGAACATGGATAGGTGACGTTTCACAGAGTGTTGGAGTAACTCAGCGGGTCAGGCAGCATCTGTGGACAGAAGGTTCCAGCATCAGCAGTTCCTTGTGTTCCCCATTCTATCACTGTATTAGGGGAGGGGACAGGAAGATAAACTAATTCACTAGTTTGCGGGAGTCCTATCCGAGCGTTTGCTATCTTGCCCTTGCTGCTTTAAAGAATGCTGACTTCTCTAAGTGAGAGATTTCTGTGAGGAAACATAAGTAATGAACAAGCAATTGTCCTGAAAATATTTCGAGGTGCAATCCACAAATAGTACTATTGTTGACCAGGGCAAAGCCAATGTGACAGTTTATGCATCTTAAACACCAGGGCCAGGTTTATTGAAAGAGGGCTTGTTTTGGGAAAGGTTGCGAGGGGTCTTTGCACACAGAGGGGGGAGCTGGGCATTGGTCCGGACACCACTACAAGCAGATAACCCGTCACACAGTTCCAGTAAGGAATTATCTGACTGTGTCAAAGCAGGACTGTGAGAGACAGCACGCACTTATTCAACCCAATAAACCGGCCTGGAATAAAAGCCCGGTCCCTGCCTGTTTCCCCAGCGATGATGGTTACCTGGTTACGGACAGTAGAATGACATTGGACCCACTCACACTCCAGCTGTGTGTACAAATGCCCAGCAATAATTAGACTGAGTTGTGAGTTACCAATGTTCTACGCCCAACAACTACAGGCAGTGCTCGCATCTTCTCGGGGGCAGGGGAAGAAAAACTCTGAGTTTATTTTAATTTTATTTGTTTGCAAAATCTTTCCAGGTAATGTTAGTTTCACTTTTAGTTTATTGTCACGTGTACCGAGGTACAGTGAAAAGCTTTTGTTGTGTGCTAACCAGACAGCAGAGAGACGATACATGATTACAATCGAGTCATTCACAGTGTACAGACACAGGCTAAGGGCTAACTCTGGATTGGCGGCAGCATGAAACCAAAAGGCCAGTTCTACTGGGATCTGAAACGATTGGCCCTCAGAATCTCAATTTCACCCCCTTATATTTCACGTTGATTCAGAAGTTGTTCCTTTCTGAAAAAATCCCGGAACTTCCTCAATCACTTGAGCAGGACAGGGAAATGCACGCAAGTCCGAGCTTGGCTCAGAACCACCATTCAGTGACTCTCATATTACTGTGACCATCTTTGAAAAGCCTGTCGTTCTGTCGAGCATTTTGGGAGATTCTGGTGAAGCTTTTAAATGCGAGTCGTTTATTTCCTCTTCTTAGAATGGAGCAAAAGCCAAACTAGCTATTTAAATATTTCACAATCAACACCTCTCTGGCTTTCGACAGTCAATGTGAAGGGATTCTTGTTTATTTGTTCATGGGGAAAGAACATAATGGTTACACCAGCAATTTGTGCCCATCCCAACTTGTCTCTGAACTCATGGTGGCACAGCGGTAGAGTTGCTGCCTCACAGCGCCAGAGACCTGGGTTTGTCAATGACTACGCGTGCTGTCTGTGTGGAGTTTGCACGTTCTCCCTGTAACCAAGTGGGTTTCCTCCCACACTCCAAGGACGTGCAGGTTTGTAGGTTAGTTGGCTTCTGTACATTGTCCTTGTGTGTAGGATAGTGCTAGTGTACGGGGTGATCACTGGTTGGCACAGACTCAGTGGGCTGTATCTCTAAACTAAAACTTTATTTCAGCAGACTGTGAAGAGTCATCCACATTGCGATGGTTTGTGGCTCACACATATACACCATGTGGGCAAGGGGATGTATTTTTATGATGACCCAGTTGTTTCCTGGTTACCATACCGACTGATACTCGTTTACTGTTCCAGATTTAGTCAATTACTTGAATGTAAATTCTTCTGCTTGCCTTGATGCTATTCAGACTCATATCTCTCATAACTGAAATACCCCGAGCGCATGTGTCGGCATTACATAGAAGTCCTTTGTAAGTGGCAGAAAAATAACATTATCTCACAACCCACTTGGACATCAGCCATGTCCTGCCCCATCTGTGGGCGAGGCTAAACTTTCCACATTGGCCTCATCAGTCAGGTCACAAGGTCATGGGATAGGAGCAGAAAGAAGGGAAGAAATTGGACTTTCTTTTTCACCTTCCACCACAGTGAGGAATGTGGAGGAGTCACTGTGGTGGATGTTTATATTACAATGTATTTTGTGTGTTTTGTTGCTTTTTATTGGTATGACTAAGGCAAATCAAATTCCTCATGTGTTGCAAAACATACTTGGTTAATAAAGTATGATTACAAATTAGGCTATTCAGCCCATCAAGTCTTTCCCAAGAGGACTTGCTGAAGCAGCCTTCCTAACCCTCGGGAGCCCAATCCCTCGCGACCTATGTCCAAGACATCTCACACTCCCTTTGTATCCTCAATGTCTTCCTTTTTCCAGGCCCCCATTCCCTCATCCTTACTATTTGAAGAAGGGTCTCAACCCGAAACGTCACCCATTCCTTCTCTCCAGAGATGCTGCCTGGCCCACTGAGTTACTCCAGTATTTTGTGTCTATCTATGCTGTAAAACCAGCATCTGCTGTTCCTACACGCAAATCAAAGCAGCCTTCACAGATCCCGCTGGTATTCTGGATTATAACTCAGCAGAGTTCTGGCAAAGCCATGAGTCATTCATTGCAGGCGATAGACAACAGTAGCAGCACCAGGCATAACGTGGGAACCTATCCATGTTCTCCACAGATGCTGCCTGACCCGCTGAGTTACTCCAGCACTCTGTGAAACGTCACCTATCCATGTTCCCCACAGATGCTGCCTGACCCGCTGAGTTACTCCAGCACTCTGTGAAACGTCACCTATCCATGTTCTCCACAGATGCTGCCTGACCCGCTGAGTTACTCCAGCACTCTGTGAAACGTCACCTATCCATGTTCCCCACAGATGCTGCCTGACCCGCTGAGTTACTCCAGCACTCTGTGAAACGTCACCTATCCAACGTTAAACGTAAGCTGCCACTTAATGGGACACAATGCAGATGGCAGGGAGATTGATGGACCGCTGGTTGGGAAAGTCGGGATTGTAACAGATGTCCATTCACTGGCCTTTCCCAAGTTTAGGAGGACATTAGCTGAAGAAAACGGCCTGTCATAAATCATACATGTGATCGGCCACTCGTTAAACAGAGAACGACTGAAGTAAACGGTTTGCAGCATTTAGTGACAGAAGTATCGGACAAGAATCTGATGTGTGTTTGAAATGCTGCGGGGTTTTGACTAAAGGTTGTCTGGTGTGAAAGCAGGAAATGAAGTTTACGACTTGGTGTGTCTGTGGCCACACTGCCCTGTTGCCGTGACTACAGTGAGGGGTGTGAGAAGCAGCTAGGCTCTAGGGGGGAGGGAGGATGTGTGGGACACAGCTACAGCAGGAGCTTGTCCTTACTGTGGTAACTCGGGTCATGGCCTCATGACCACCTCCTCGCGCCTATTGTTCTGACACTGAAGGTTTATAGCGGCGAGCAAATGTAGGAGAGGGAGGCCCGATGTGATTCTCACAGTGAACAGTGTGAGAATGTAGATGAATGGTATCTGCGTATTTACACGCAGAGCCTTCAACACCACCGTATATCATCTCATCCCCAACCCAGTTCTCCCACCGTCTTACTGTCTCCGACTACATTCTATCTCTGTCCCACCCACTCCCCCGACATCAGTCTGAAGAAGGGTCTCGACCCGAAACGTCACCCATTCCTTCTCCCCACAGATGCTGCCTGACCCGCTGAGTCACTCCAGCACTTTGTGTCTACCACTGTGTGTCATTTTGGTAAGGACCGTTTCACAGTCCCGCTCATTCCTTCCACTGATGTCCGGCTTTTGTGATGTCCTCATGTATTTTTTCTGGGAAGTTTCTAGATCTGAGTTTGTGTCCATGTGTGTGTGTACGTGCATGTGTGCGTGCACACGTGTGTGTTTGTGTCTGTGCGAAGTGTGTGTGTGCGCGCGCGCACATGTGCGTGTGTGTGTGTGTGCGAATGTGTTTATGTGTGTGTGGTTGTGTGTGTGTGTGCGCGTTTGTGTGAGTTTGTGCCTGTTCAGTGTGTGCGCGTACATGTGCGTGTGCGTGTGTATGTGTGTGTGTTTGTGTGAGTTTGTGTCTGCAGTGTTTCTGTGTGTGTGTGTGCGCGTGTGCTTGCGTGTGCGTGCATGAGTTTGTGTTTGTGCGGTGTGTATGTGTGCGCATGTGTTCATGTGTGCAAATGTGTGTGCGTATGTTTGAGTGTGAGTTTGTGTCTGTGTGGTGTGTGTGTGTGCGCACATGTGTTTATGTGCGTGTGCTTACCTGCGTCTTTATGATTTAAAAAAAAAATTATGCACCCTCATCATCTTGAAGCGAACTATAATTATTTGTTAATAACTCGCAACAAGATATGGATAATCTTAAAGGAGCAATGGGAGATTGCAATAACCAAGTCTGAACTAATATTTCCCAGAGGAGCAATATTGTTCACATTGTTATTGTGTATCCCCACAGCTGAGAGAATGGTTAACTTCTAATCTGTACAGCCTGAAGTAGGAATTGTTTCACCCCGACGTGTGTAGTCTTTGTGATATATCACATCTACAGGGTGGTTTACCCACAGGCAACTTGGGATGAACACCTGGACAGAAGTACATTGGATACGGCACTCCCCCCCCAGCCCAACTCAGGACGTTGTGAACTAGCATCTCTTTCCTAAACCATCATTAAAGCAGGAGTTGGGAGATACAGGGAATGGTGTGCTGTTGGTGACTGCTCTTACAGGAACAACAAAGTCAGGCCTCACCTGCAGCACGGTGTCACCTCCAGCACGGTGTCACCTCCAACACGGTGACATTTACAGAACGAGGGAATGTCCGCGATGAAACACGCCTCATATCAACGTCTCCTGTAAATACATCAGAGCTTCTGACTATCAGCTGCCTCTGCTCAAGATGTATGTCCTTCACGGGGTGTTGAAGTCACAGTTGTGAAAGAGATAACATATAATTCTTTACTCTTTGGTATCAGAAGAGTGTGTACGTGTGTGCGGTGTGTACATGGCGTGTGTACGTGTGTGCGATGTGTGCGGGTGTGCGCTTGTGTGCGTGTGTGTACGTGTGTGCGCGCGGTGCGATTCTCACATTGGATGAGGACAGCCTTTTTAATAGCTTTAAGATTAGCTTTAA
This sequence comes from Amblyraja radiata, assembly GCF_010909765.2. NCBI lineage: Eukaryota > Metazoa > Chordata > Chondrichthyes > Rajiformes > Rajidae > Amblyraja > Amblyraja radiata. The sequence continues at coordinate 31,732,499 of NC_045986.1, read as the reverse complement.
GCTGAGAGAATGGAGCAGCTGGGCTTGTACACTCTGGAGTTTAGAAGGATGAGAGGGTATCTCATTGAAACATATAAGATTAAGGGCTTGGACACGCTAGAGGCAGGAAACATGTTCCCGATGTTGGGGGAGTCCAGAACCAGGGGCCACAGTTTAAGAATAAGGAGTAAGCCATTTAGAATGGAGACGAGGAAACACTTTTTCTCACAGAGAGTGGTGAGTCTGTGGAATTCTCTGCCTCAGAGGGCGGTGGAGGCCGGTTCTCTGGATGCTTTCAAGAGAGAGCTAGATAGGGCTCTTAAAGATAGCGGAGTCAGGGGATATGGGGAGAAGGCAGGAACAGGGTACTGATTGGGGATGATCAGCCATGATCACATAGAATGGCGGTGCTGGCTCGAAGGGCCGAATGGCCTACTCATGCACCTGTTGTCTATTGGTTGCTCTGCTGATTGGTCACACAAGGCGATGTTGCAGAATGAACATCCATTGTCAGAGTGAGGCCCAGAGCAAATTGGAGGAACAGCATCTCATATTTCGCTTGGGCAGTTTACACCCCAGCGGTATGAACATTGACTTCTCTAAATTTAAGTAGCCCTTGCTCTCTCTCTCTCTGTCCCCCCACAAGTTCTGTGACTACTTTCGCTGTCTTCCTGATTAATTTGAGTGCTTGTAGCCTTGTTGTCACATTCCCCTCCGCTAACAATGAACCATTCTATTTTGTGACTATTCTGAGAAAGAATCTGTTGCATAGAAATATGTGCGGGGCTGAGACCGAGGGGAATGTTTCGAGAAACAGCATGGACTCAATGGGCCGAATGGCCTTAGCTGTAAGACATGAACGTCATCGTTTTTTACCAAAGGAAATGACATGTTGATGGAAGAACATTGCAATGAAATTGAGATGCTTGGAATGTTTTCCCATTTTTGTCATTCACATGTGGGATGTGGACCATGCTTTCAAAGTGAATATATTTCCTCATCCTAATTAGAAACAATCCCAATTACCTTTGAGAAGGCAATGGTGAGCTGCCTTTCAATAGTTCTGCCTGCCTAATGAAGGACTATCCCGGCATAATATTTTGGTGCCGCCTTTGATGAGTGGAAAATTGTGATATAATTCAGGCTCAGACATGGACAGACCTTGGAATCTGTTATTTTTTCTGCTATTTTAATTCAGATCTTAATTCTTCTGAACAAATCCCTATTTCCATCCCATTAGTTAACTTGGTGAATAGATGTGTGTCTGATCCTCACATCACATTTCGTAGACTGAAGCTGAAGATATTTCAGTCTGATTGGATCGAATTAGATATTGCTTTTGATCCTGGAATGACAATGGACTATGTTAGTGGGTCTCACGGCTTGGAATGGCATCCCTTGGCTATTTTTAATGCAAGTGTAATCTTTTCATTGTAAGTGAATTAGCATTGCAGCTAAAACTGAAGACCAAAGAATTAAATCCTAAAATCATTGTGTCCAATTGCTAAAATTGGTAACGGCAATATCGAGGTTTAAATGGGAGTTTAGATTTGAGATACAGCACGAAAACAGGCTCTTCCACCCACTGAGTCCGCGCTGACCAGCGATCACCCGTATACTAACACTATCCTCCACACACTAGGGACAATTTACGATTTCTACCGAAGCCAAATTAACCTACAAACTTGTACGTATTTGGAGTATGGGAGGAAACTGGAGCACCCGGGGAAAACCCACGTGGTCACGGAGAGAACGTACGAACTCTGTACAGGCAGCACCTGTAGTGTCTGGCGCTGTGAGGCAGCAACTCTACCGCTGCACCACCGTGCCAGCTGGCCAGCCTCCAACCCTCCTCTCTCATTCTCCCATTATCTCTCTCTCTCTCGCTGCCTAATACTGTCAACTCAGTTTGTCTGTGACTTGACTTGTGAGTCTTCATTATCTCTACTACTCAGTGTCTAACAATCCTCTTCACCTCTCGATCTATATTGAGCCAGCTGTGTTCAGGCAGTGTGCATTCACATGTTCCACACCAACAGTGGTTGTCCAGAGGCAGGGTCTTCCCACTGCTCTCTACAGGGGGACATTAGCAGTGGGGGGGGGGGGTTCACACCAATCAATCATTTTGTCAACTGAATTGAAACACATCAGCTGGCGGGATAGAGTCATAGAGTGATACAGTGTAGAAACAAGTCCATCAGCCCAACCTGCCCACACCAACCAACATGCCCCATCTACATTAGTCCCATCTACCTGAGTTTGGACCATATCCTGTTCTATCCACGTACCTGTCTAAATGTTGCCTCAACCACCTCCTCTAGCAGCTCGTTCCATACACCCACCATTCTTTACACCTCAGGTTCCCATTAAACCCTCCCTCCCCTCACCTTAAACCTCTGGTACTCGACATAGGTCTCTCAGTCGTCCACCCAGGGCTCAGCATTGCTGGTCCAGTCACCTCTCCACTTTGACCCCTCACCCACAGCCTTTATTCCATCAGCATCTGATCCTCTCGTTGTGGATTCCGTCTGCATTGATTAATGATCAAAAGATGCAGCACAGAAACAGGCCCTTCGGCCCATCGAGTCCGCCCCGACCAGCGATCACCCGTTCACACCAGTTCGATGTTATCCCACTTTCTCATCCACTCCCTACACACTAGGGGGCAGTATACAGAGACCGATTAACCTACAAACCTGCACGTCTTTGGGATGCCGGAGGAAACCGGAGTACCTGGAGAAAACCCACGCAGTCACAGGGAGAACATGCAAACTCCACACAGACAGGACCCAGGTGGAGCGAGGCAGGTCCTACTGCTGTGCCTCGGGGCTACCTTTTTCCCATCACATCCCATGTAGCGGGTCACCTCAGCGGGGCCCTGCTCCAGGTGACAGCCTTGTCATGACTGGCCATCTCTCGCTTGTGGTCAATGACCGAGATGTCTCGAGCCACTTGATGAAGCCCAGCTCATTTTAGACGCCGTGTAATCGAGGAAAGACACCGTTTCAGAAGGGTGACGCAACTTTTATTTCATGATGGTATAAATAGCTGCCCTGGAGTACAGTGAATGGTGCCGTTAAATCATCTGTTATTCTTAACACCCAGTTTGTTGATTGAAACTTGATCTCACTTCAATTCTCATGTTGCAATTCCTCGCGTGTGCAAACGCAAATTCCGTGCCTCTCCCAATCTGCTGCCTGAAGCTGGAATATATTTATGCCTGGCAGTCCGTCACGGTCAGTCAATGTAACTCAAGTCCCCACAGCCAGCCAGCCATAGCAACACCAACGTGTCATCCACAGAGCTAGCGGAAGAGCTGGCCCAGAAGGTGAAGGAGTTAGAGGTCCCAGGGTGAACTGGGTCTGACATGGGCTTTGCAATAGAAGGCAGGGTATCGGTGGAAAGATGCTGTTCTGATTGGAAGTCTATGACTGATGGTGTCGCAGCGATCAGATCTGGGACAGACTCTAAAAGCTGGAGTAACTCAGCGGGTCAGGCACCATCTGTGGAGAACATGGATAGGTGACATGTGTGTACAAAGGAACTGCAGATGCTGTTTTATACTGAAGATAGACAAAGCGCTGGAGTAACTAAACTGTTATGGGACATTTGCTGGTCGTGGTAGGATGATTCAGTTACCTGATAACAGCTGGGAAGAAACTGTCCCTGAATGTGGAGGTGTGCGTTTTCACACTTCTGTACCTAATTCAGTTTAGCTTATTGTCACGTGTACCGAGGTACAGTGAAAAGCTTTTGTTGCGTGCTAATCCGTCAGCAGAAAGATAATACATGATTAGTGAAATATCTAGAGGTGGAGATGCTATGAAGATTAAAACTGTGACCCTGTCAAGGGTCCACTCTTGGACTGGACATCTACCGTTTAATTCCCCCTTAATTCCCACCCAATCATGGTTTGTACATCCCTTTTTCAAATTCATTCTAGCAATGTACACAGTGGGAAACCAGCAGGAGTGGATCAGACCTGCTTACGGCCTAATCATTACACATTCCATTGACATGGCAGAATCCATTAAGATCTACTGTTACTTCCTTGCTAACTATAATTAGTCAGCTTAGTCGCTGGCACTCTACAGATTCATGGCTTTCGTGAATTCTAAATTACATTCACTGAGACAGTTTGACCACTTTAGCAATACGGAAAACACTTCATGTTGTATTCTGAATGTAAATTGTTGGCGTTAAAACCATTTCTTCATGAAAGCTCATATTTAATGACACTGTTGTCAGATGCGAAGTGTGTGAGGCGGGCAGCCATTGTAACGTTTGGTCCATCCCATCCTGCAGATCGGGTGCGGATTTATGGCAGTAATTCAGACCCAAGCTTGTGATGATCATACATCACTCGGGCCTTTTCTCTTGTGGTCTATGGCACCACCAAACGTGTTGGAATGAGTTAGTGCTTTGCAAGTCACTGCCAGCATCCATCCTCCACTGGGCTAATGCATGTAGTAATGATAAAGCATGCACCAGCTCACGTCAGGGTTGTGATATCTGGTTACAAATGGTCCAGAGATGTTTATTATATTGGTTAGCGAGGCTACGTTGGGTTTAGAGGGACAACTAGCCAAGTATACAAGCCTTGCTCCTTCTGCCCAGTTGATGCATTCCTTGTCCTCACTAATGCATTCGATGCTTAAATCAGGAGCCTCTCAAATGGCCAGGGAAAGCAAATATTATTACATCATGGTACAAACAGGAACGTTCAAATCCATCCTAATGGCAGCATTTGGGGAGAGGGAATTAACAGCCATCCACCATAGAGGAGGCAATGGTGAACACAGATGTTATTCTCATGCATTCTGAAGACTAAATAACCCATTGGGTATAGACCCTTGAAATGCCCGTCCTGGACTGTATGATGTGCCTGCCTGAATCTCCCTGGGATGGCCGTCTTATCAAGTAGATGAATGGTGAGGGTCCTGGTAACTTTGAGGGATCTCCCATGGACTGGCCACCTCTGGGATGCCAAGGAATTATTATTCTGAACGTAATGGTGGGTGGATTGGAGGATACTTGGGGCATCTTCACGCTGACTGGCTGTAATTCGTCTTATGATAAGAACACAAAGTGCTGCCTGATGCAGTGGGTCAGGCAATATCTCTGTAGGGAATGGACAAGCTACGTGTGGGTCAGGATATTTGACATTTGAGAGGTTTGGGCAGCTGTAAATGCTCCTGCAAGATGCATATTGATCAAACCCCGTGCCTGTACATGCATGTTGCTTCCCAATCACTTGCCTCACCTGCATGTTTAATTGCAGTCAACTATAACCTCACACATCAGAGGAGAGGGAGAGACATCATTGAATGGTGGAGTAGACTCGATGGGCCAAATGGCCCAATTCTACTATAACTTATAAACCTATGAACTCCAGCGACCTGGGTTCAACCCTGACCTCAAGTGCTGTCTGTGCAGAGTTTGCGCATTCTCCCTGAGATAGATAGGGTGTCGACGTGATTCTGAAACCTGGCACAGGCTCGATGGGCCAAATGGTCTCCTTCGTGCCTTAAGGAATGATATCAATGTAAAAACACAGGGACATTAGGAGAGGATGAGTGGGGATAATGGGAGAGTCGAGTTGGGAGACAAATAATCACCTTCTTGTAATTATTAAATAATATATTCCAACTAGAGACACCAGGAACTGCAGATGCTGGAATTCAAAGGTTTCAAAGGCCTTTTATCATCACATATCAATTAAGGTACAGTGATATGCAAATTACCGTACAGAAAAAAACGCAACAAGACACACAACTACATAAAAGTTAACATAAACATCCACCACAGCAGATTCCCCACATTCCTCCAACTTTCTTCCTCTTTAAAGTGCTGGAGCAACAGGTCAGGCAGCATTGTGGAGGGAATGGACAGGCGTTGGACATGTTGGCTTGTGGATGGAAGCAAATATGTTAAAACATTTGGTTTTGAACTTGGTGCAAGTGAATGAGCTGGATTGCCAGGTTGACTGGCTGGAACGGGGGATGTCCTATTTCACAGCAAGCTGTGAAACAAAAATGAACAAGTTGGCCTTCAGTGTGTAGGCAAGAGCCAACACCCAGACATCACTCTGGCTGCTAGACAAGATAAATAAAACAGTGGCTGATCAGACTTGCCCAGCAAGAGCATGAAGAAGGTAGATGGTTACTCAATGCTCAACGTAGGAAAGGACAACGTGCCAAATGTCCAGGGGTCTCCGTTTTGTCCGGCAGAGGTTACTGGAGTAACAAGAGTAGAAAACACAAATCCAACATCATTAAAAAAAGTTATTAAAATGGTTGTGATTGAGAAGTGATAGGGATTGTCCTTGTCAGCTGGTCTTGGGTGTACGGGGGGGGGGGGGGGGGGGGAGATCAGTGCGGGGGGGGGGAGATCAGTGCGGGGGGGGGGAGATCAGTGCGGGGGGGGGGAGATCAGTGCGGGGGGGGGAGATCAGTGGGGAGGGGGGGGAGATCAGTGGGGAGGGGGGGGGGAGATCAGTGCGGGGGGGGGGGGAGATCAGCTGCGGGGGGGGGGAGATCAGTGCGGGGGGGGGGGGAGATCAGTGCGGGGGGGGGAGATCAGTGCGGGGGGGGGGGAGATACAGGAGGGGGGGGGGGGGAGATCAGCGGGGGGGGGGGGGGGGGGCAGATCAGGGAGGGGGGGGGAGATCAAGGAGGGGGGGGGGGGAGGGGGGGAGATCAGCGGGGGGGGGAGAGATCAGGGCGGGGGGGGGGGATCAGCGAGGGGGGGGGGGGGGGGAGTAAGTGCGGCGGGGGGGGGGAGAGCAGGGGGGGGGGGGGAGCAGTGCGGGGGGGGGGGGGGATCAGTGCGGGGGGGGGGGGAGATCAGTGCGGAGGGGGGGGGGGAGATCAGCGCGAGGGGGGGGGGGAGGGGGGGGGAGAGCAGCGCGGGGGGGGGAGATCGTGGGGAGGGGGGGGAGATCAGTGCGGGGGGGGGGAGATCAGCGGGGGGGGGGGGGAGGGGAGACCAGTCGGGGGGGGGAGAGACAAGTGCGGGGGGGGAGACCAGTTGCTGGGGGGGGGGAGATCAGCGCGGGGGGGGGGGGAGACCAGCGCGGGGGGGGGGGGGGGGGGGGGGAGACCAGCGCGGGGGGGGGGGGGGGGGGGGGAGACCAGTGGTTTTCCATCTCAAATCCATTGGACATTTTTGTTTGAAGATCCAACTTGATGATAAATAATTGGAATGTGCTAATTACTGATGACCTGCCGTTCCCAACAGAAGCCGTTTAGTTGATTGTCACGTGTACCGAGGTTCAGTGAAAAGCTCTTGATGCGTGCTGACCACAACACACTGAGGGAAACTCCTCTCTCGCTCCCTCTGGAGCTGCTAACACTTCACACCTGTAACTCTGGTTAAATTCACAAACTGCCTGGCTGCTGAACCACGCGGGGGACAAGAGTGTTTGGACGGGGCTGGGGTGAGTGCAGGTGAATCAGATGTGACATACTCACTGTGGAATTACAGTGCCTTCATCCTTGGGAACCTGATGGACAAACGGGCCTCCCTATCAGCCTGTCAGCACCAGATGAAATTAGTTGACACTGTACACCACACCTTGCAGGCCGGGACCTGCCCGGGTTACCAAACACTAGGGTGTTTCTCTGCTTCTGTTTGCTGGGGCCCAGCTCGACTCAGAGCCGTACGTACGTACCCCTGGGATATTGTGCTACTTTACAGATTAAATTACCTATACTTCAACGGGGAGCAAAATGAGGCTTGAATTCCATTCAGTCGACCTGTCCCTTAGGCAAATGTCAGAGCAGAGAGATACCCACTTGACATGCTTGCTTTCAGTTAGAGATATACTCCGAGACTATCTCCAGCGTCGGATTAACTGTTAACCTGCCAGATGGGATGTAGCTCACTCTAGAGATACAGCACAGAAACAGGCCATTCGGCCCACCGAGTCTGCACCGACCAGCGATCCCCGCACATTAACACTATCCTACACACACAAGGGACAATTGACATTTATGCCAAGCCAACTAACCTACACATCTTGATGAGGAAACCAAAGATCTCAGAGAAACCCCACGCAGGTCACGGGGAGAACGTACAAACTCCGCACAGACAGCACCTGCAGTCAGGATCGAACCGCCGTCACTGGCGCTGTGAGGCAGCAACTCTACCACTGCGCCACCATGCTGCCCAGAAGTGTACTGCTTAGAACTATTCCTCTATGAAGGTGGAACAGTGACAGCCCAGGGACAGGCCCTTGACCCACAAGGTCTGCCAAACAATGCCTGGACCAACGCTTGTCTGCCTTCAAATTATTACTCCCACCACACTGACTACAGGTGCTGTCTTTATGGAGTTTGCACGTTCTCCCGGTTTTCTGCTGGTGCTCCGGTTTCCTCACATACCAAAGATGTGCAGGTTTGAAGGTTAACTAGCTTTGGTAAAAATCGTGAATCATCCCTAGTGTGTAGGATGGTGTAAGTGTGGGGGGTGATCGTTGGTCAGCATGGACTCAGTGGGTTGAGTCAATTTTCGTTCTGTATCTCTAAACTAAACTAAGTGCGAGATGTGCAGTTGCTGTACACCAGGTTATGAAATGCATGAAGAGACCATAACCCATCACTATGTATTTGAATCATTCTCTTGCTGTAAAATCCAGCACCAGTCAACACAGACAAAGCCGAGTGAAGCTCTCCTAAACTGCATCAACTGCAGGACTGAAGTCAGCTCAGCTCCACACTCATTGCCAGAGAGTTAATAAAAGAAAATCAGATTTGTCCGTAGCTGTAGAGTTGCTGCCTCACAGCACCAGAGACCCTGGTTCCATCCTGTCTGTGTCGACTTTGTACGTTCTCCCCGTGACCTTGTGAGTTCCCTCCCACACTCCAAAGATGTACAGGCTTGTAGATTAATTGGCTTGGTATAACTGTAAATTGTCCCTAATGTGTGGGATAGTGTTAGTGTGTAGGGATCGCTGGGCAGCACAGAATCGGTGGGCCGAAGGGTCTGTTCCCACTCTGCATCGAAGCTAAACTATTATGCCATGAATGACTGCTGTGTGATTTGAGATGACCATCTTGCAATGGTCTCATTCCTGCGTGGATTCAGTGGTCACGCATCAATCGATCTCACAATGCACACTTTCTGTTGTTGAAAAATTCATCATGCTTCGTTGTTCAATGAGACTTAAAGATGGAAGTAAAGATTTGCTGGGACTGCCCAGGGTCCATGTTTGTCCTCAGTAATTAGGTTTTTAAATTAAAAAGAGAAGCGTAATCTGAAAATTTGCTGATGACAACATGTGGGATTTAGCAATACTGAAGATTATAGAAATCACAAAACAAGCATTCACATCGGAAGATAATGACAGGTCCAATTTAGTGTGAGATAATATTTCTGTAGAGAAATACAAGGATTAAAAGTATAAACTATTTAGAAAATTGCTGCACAAAGATCTTGGTGCTAAGATATAATTCCCTGAAATTGTAAGTATGGACAGACAACATTATTAAATGCGCAAGAGAACGTTGCATATTTGTGTGGAGTGTGAGAATCAGGAAATAGTCACATTTGCACTGAAAGCTCATCAATTCATTCATTAGTTAGAGAGGAACATTTAAACAAAAATCTACACAGATTTGTTACAGCATTAGAACACTTTACCTGTAACAATTTGTCTCTCAGCCTCTGGGCTGCTAATAACACTATAATCACAACTAATTGAAATGAAAAGCCTTTTAAAATGTTGATAAATATTCCATCATTTGGCATGCAGTTTATTGTCACGTGTACCGAGGTACAGTGTAAAGCTTTTGTTGTGTGCTAACCAGTCAGCGGAAAGGCAACACATTGATTACAATCGAGCCAATCACAGTGTACAGATACATAAGGGAATAAGGTTTAGTGCAAGGTAAAGTCTGATCAAGGATAGTCCGAGGGTCACCAATGAGGTGGTAGTTCTGCACTGCTCTCTAGTTGTGGTAGGATGGTTCAGTTGCCTGATGACAGCTGGGAAGAAACTGCCCCTGAATCTGGAGGTGTGCGTGTTCACACTTTTGTACCTTTTACCTGATGGAAGAGGGAGTGACCGGGGTGCGACTTGTCCTTGGGTATGCTGCTGGCCTTGCTGAGGAATAAATGGAGTTAATGGAAGGGAGGCTGGTTTGTGCGATGGTCTGGGCTGCTGTCTTCTGAATAAATGGAAACCAAGCATATTTTATGGTGTGGATAGCTGGAGCGATGGAGAGTGCTGGAGTAACTCAGTGGGTCAGGCAGCATCTGTGGAGAACATGAATAGGTGACGTTTCACAGAGTGCTGGAGTAACTCAGTGGGTCAGGCAGCATCTGTGGAGAACATGAATAGGTGACGTTTCACAGAGTGCTGGAGTAACTCAGTGGGTCAGGCAGCATCTGTGGAGAACATGGATAGGTGACGTTTCACAGAGTGCTGGAGTAACTCAGCTGGTGGGTCAGGCAGCATCTGTGGAGAACATGAATAGGTGACGTTTCACAGAGTGCTGGAGTAACTCAGCTGGTGGGTCAGGCAGCATCTGTGGAGAACATGGATAGGTGACGTTTCACAGAGTGCTGGAGTAACTCAGCAGCTGAAGTTATCTTTTCACAATTCATAAGAATGACTGATGAAAGCACCGAGGGTTTGGTCTTCCTAGTGCCACCAAGCAGGGTTAGAAAGTAAGTTGTATAAAGGACACAAGAATGCTACAAGCTAGAGAGATTAACTCAGTGACAACTAGTGAACAATGTGAAATTGCCTATCTTGGCAGGAAAACTAGAAAAAAGCTTATGATCTAAACGTTGAGTGAAAGAATAAAGGGGTGGCCAACTGAGATGAGAAAAAACCTTTTCACCAAGAGGGTTGTGAATTTGTGGAATTCTCTGTCACACAAGGCAGTGGAGGCCAATTCACTGGATGAATTTAAAAGAGTTAAAGCCCTGTCCCACGGTACGAGTTCATTCCAAGAGCTCTCCCGAGTTTGCCCCGATTTGAACTCGGAGATTTACGGTAATGGCCACTCGTCGGTACTCGGGGCTCTCGTGGACATTTTTCAGCATGTTGAAAAATCTTCACGGGTCTTCCCGTGCTTACCTGCCGTTAGAAAGTCTTCCCGAGTACCTGCCGTTAGCGTTACGAGACGCTAAGAGACATCCCCGAGCTCCGACGTAGACGTATTCAATCGTAGAGCAGGCTGTGACGGGCCGAATGGCCACTTTATATTATTCATTTGTACCTGCCTTACACAGATACGTCTCTGGACATTGACCAAGTGCACGGACTGTAACGCGGGGCGGGCAACACGGGGCGGACAACACGGGGCGGGCAACACGGGGCGGGCAACACGGGACGGGCAACACGGGGAGGGCAACACGGGACGGGCAACACGGGACGGGCAACACGGGACGGGCAACACGGGACGGGCAACACGGGACGGGCAACACGGGGAGGGCAACACGGGACGGGCAACACGGGGAGGGCAACACGGGGAGGGCAACACGGGGAGGGCAACACGGGGAGGGCAACACGGGGAGGGCAACACGGGGAGGGCAACACGGGGAGGGCAACACGGGACGGGCAACACGGGACGGGCAACACGGGACGGGCAACACGGGACGAGCAACACGGAGCGGGCAACACGGAGCGGGCAACACGGAGCGGGCAACACGGGACGGGCAACACGGGACGGGCAACACGGGACAGGCAACACGGAGCGGGCAACACGGGACGGGCAACACGGAGCGGGCAACACGGGGCGGGCAACACGGGACGGGCAACACGGGACGGGCAACACGGAGCGGGCAACACGGGACGGGCAACACGGGACGGGCAACACGGGACGGGCAACACGGGACGGGCAACACGGGACGGGCAACACGGGGAGGGCAACACGGAGCGGGCAACACGGAGCGGGCAACACGGGACGGGCAACACGGGACGGGCAACACGGGACGGGCAACACGGGACGGGCAACACGGGACGGACAACACGGAGCGGGCAACACGGGGAGGGCAACACGGAGCGGGCAACACGGAGCGGGCAACACGGAGCGGGCAACACGGAGCGGGCAACACGGAGCGGGCAACACGGAGCGGGCAACACGGAGCGGGCAACACGGAGCGGGCAACACGGAGCGGGCAACACGGAGCGGGCAACACGGAGCGGGCAACACGGAGCGGGCAACACGGAGCGGGCAACACGGAGCGGGCAACACGGAGCGGGCAACACGGAGCGGGCAACACGGAGCGGGCAACACGGAGCGGGCAACACGGAGCGGGCAACACGGAGCGGGCAACACGGAGCGGGCAACACGGAGCGGGCAACACGGAGCGGGCAACACGGAGCGGGCAACACGGAGCGGGCAACACGGAGCGGGCAACACGGAGCGGGCAACACGGAGCGGGCAACACGGAGCGGGCAACACGGAGCGGGCAACACGGAGCGGGCAACACGGAGCGGGCAACACGGAGCGGGCAACACGGAGCGGGCAACACGGAGCGGGCAACACGGAGCGGGCAACACGGGACGGGCAACACGGGACGGGCAACACGGGGCGGGCAACACGGGGCGGGCAACACGGGACGGGCAACACGGGACGGGCAACACGGGACGGGCAACACGGGACGGGCAACACGGGACGGGCAACACGGGACGGGCAACACGGGACGGGCAACACGGGACGGGCAACACGGTCACAGACTACTTCCTGATGGGTTTATGAAGCTGGAACATTTTATCCACCACTGATTTTGAAGAGGAAAAATCTTACGTTGAGGTTATTTATGAAATTCTCAGGGAATAAGATTGAAAGATGTTTCTGTAGGATTTCTTGAAACTGTGTTCTTCATATGGATATAATCAGGGCAAGCAACTTTTGCTCATATTCCCTCTAAACTCAGGAAAGTCGAGGCCAATTAGAGGCAGCAATCTCCAGCCTAGCTGAGACCCAGCCTGGACCAGCCACTGACAATGGAACCTTCCAGATACAGAGCTATTTATCTCCCCTACTTCACGCTCATTAAAAGAGTGTTGTGTTTATACGACCATGGGATATCCTCAACTGCCTTACAGTCAATTGTGTTCTGTATAAACTGGAGATGAGGCTGAATGGGAACATGGCAACCAGCTGGCAAGCAGCAACGTATCGCAGACACCAACTACAATGTTGACCAAGACATAAATATCAGCAGCACACATGGTGAACCTGCCCGCCCGCCCCTCTTTGCCCCACTGGTCCTTTACATTTGTGTGAAAATGCAGTCGACCCTTGCTTGTTATTTACAGTGTGTATAAATATGTAGAATACATCTCATGCTAAAGGGAGCACCTCATTGCTGCATTAATGCCGGAGCATAGCTATTGCTCTGAAGGCTTTAGAGTAGCTTTCCTGACCACCAGCTTTAAGGACTCGGGGGGGAGAGGCAGCTACTGTCTGAGTTACTGCAGACACTTTGACCAGGCCCGTCACTGGGAAAATAGGTTGTCCTTGGAGAGGCTGGGATTGTAATGCAGCAGGAGGAAGAACTGATTAGTAATCTATTAAAGAGCGTATGTACAGCTGCAAGCACAGTAGACCTTGTCTGGAAACTCAGCCAAAACCTTCGATAAGCACTTAAGTGTTTGTTGCTATGCACAGTCTACACTGTTCACAACTGCCATTCCAATAGTTGAACTCTTGTTTTTCTCACACATCAACCTATGTGGCTACACAAGTTATGATACGGTTGTAACAACAATAACATTGCCACTTCTGTCCATAAAGTGACTTCAATTCCCAAGCCTCTTCACAGAATCACGAGCAGAAACAAACATCTACCACACAAGGAGGTCTCTGGCAAATGACAAGGCCCGCTCAAGGGAGGTTTGGAAGCTGATGGTTTTTAAGGAAAATCTTTTAAAAAGACCCAGGGTAGTGAGGCGAGTGACAGATTTGGGAATTAAAGGGACAGCCGTCAAGTTTGGGAACATTCCAAAGACTTGCAGGTTTGTAGGTTCATTGGTTTTGTTATACATGTAATTTTAAGGCTAGTTTAGAGATGCAGCGCGGAAACAGGCCCACCGGGTTCGTGCCGACCAGCGATCCCCACGCATTTACACTACCCTACACCTACTAGGGACAATTTTTACATTTACCAAGCAAATTGTCCGTAGTGTGTGTAGGATAGTGTTTGTGTGCGGGGATCGCTGGTCGGCACAGACTCGGTGGGTCAAGGGGCCCGGCTCTGCGCTGTGTCTCTAAAAACTAAGGCAAACACAGCTGGCAATGCAAATGTTTGAACGGATAAATAAAACAAAATCTTGCATAATATTAACAATTACTTTGGAATGAAACTAATAGAAGATTACTTAGCTGTCTCAGTAGCTTAAAGACTTCATGGACATACAGGCCTCCATTGTGTGACTATGCCTTGCTTTGCCAATGACACTACGAATGACACCAGCAACCACAAAGTGTATTTCCCTTTTGGTTTTCAACATCAGGATCAGAGTTAGTACTCGATGTGAGACAATCTGCAAACCGTTCCATCCTGGCACGAGAAACGGATTTCCTAGATTTACATTTACTCAAGAAACTTATCTCCTGCCCTTGCTCATTTCTGGTGTCCAGGGCAAGCTCTTGTTAAACACACACCATGCCCCCAACCATGAACCTCAGGAAACCTCCAGCCCACTTCATTTAACTCAATTCAGGAACCTTTCTTTTGTTCACTAGGGGGTTTCAAACAGTTCTGATAAGATGGCATGGCCAGTGCTTATCTAAGATGGCATGGTTAGTGCTTATCTAAGATGGCATGGTTAGTGCTTATCTAAGATGGCATGGTTAGTGCTTATCTAAGATGGCATGGCCAGTGCTTATCTAAGATGGCATGGTTAGTGCTTATCTAAGATGGCATGGCCAGTGTAGGAAGAAACTGCAGATACTGGTTTACACCGGCAGACAATGGTGGGTCAGTCTACATTTCCTTCATTGTCTGCTTTAACCTGTTGTTTTCACACCTTACTCTTCCATATCTCTAGACTCCCTCTCCCCTGACTCAGTCGAAAGAAGGGTCTCGACCCAAAGCATCACCCATTCCTTCTCTTCAGCGATGCTGCCTGTCCCGCTGAGTTACTCCAGCATTTTCTGTCTATCTTAGATGGCATCATTTGTGGGAGGCACTTGTGGAGGCCAAGTCAGTGGATATTTTTAAGGTTGAGATTGATAGATTCTTGATTAGTACGGGTGTCAGAGGTTATGGGGAGAAGGCAGGAGAATGGAGTTGAGGGAGAGATAGATCAGCCATGATTGAATGGTGGAATAGACTTGATGGGCCAAATGACCTAATTCTCTTCTATATATTATGAATTAAATTAAAATTAAAAATCAGAAAATTTGTGAAATATTAATTTAAAGTAGGAGGAAACATTTTGAAATAATAAATTGCATTGAAATTAGCAAATGTAACCTTGGTTATCTGTTTCCCACTAAGTCACTAATCTCCATTCAAACGTAATAGAGTTTCTGTGATTAAGTCATTGGGTCAATAAAAGGGGCTTGGAATATAACACGGAAACACGAGTTGTCACCACACCAGCTCAGTTGGGAATTTAAATGCAGTTAATCAAATAAGGATTGTAATACTAATATTTGTATTGGTAACAGGAAACTACTGGATGTTGTAAAAACGCCTCTGCTTTATTGATAGCAACCCCAGCCAGTCCCCACTCACGTGACCCATCCTTGTCGATGAAGTTAATCTGCCCTCTGGAAGGTCAGAGCACGCTACAAGGAATTTAGGGGTGGATTGTAAACATCCTGTTGAGATACCTGTTGGGATTTGAAGGCACTGGGCCTATACTCGCTGGAGTTTGGAAGGATGAGGGGGCCTGGACAGAGTGGATGAGGAGAGGATGTTTCCACTAGCGGGAGAGTCTGTGACCAGAGGCCACAGCCGCAGAATAAATAAGGATATACCTTTAGAATGGAGACGAGGAGAAATTTAGTCAGAAGGTGGTGAAGCAGTAGAATTAATTGCCACAGAAGGTGGAGGTCAAGTCAATGGGTATTTTTAAGGTGGAGATTAGTACACACGTCATGGTTTATGGGGAGAAGGCAGGAGAATGAGATTAGGAAGCAGAGATAGATCAGCCATGATTCAATGGCAGAGTAGACTTGATGGGTTGAATGGCCTAATTCTACTTTTAGAACTTATGAACAAAAGATCATAAGAAATAGGAGTCAGTGTTGGTCATATGCTTGCTTGAGGCAGCTCCACTCTGCCACAAGGTTTAGCCTAATCAGATCTTAGCCTCAGCCCCATATGCAGTCGTCACAACTGTTGACTCGGGTATAAAGAGCGTTTTATTTAGTGACTGTACACCACATTATGGCATACTGACACCTCCAACACAACACGTTTGTTTATTAGTCCTGCTTACCTAATGGATAATGCAAGTGTATGAATTAGAACATTTATTAATTCGGACTCAGAGGTCACTCATTATATTAATGGTAAATGTAGATTCATTTTAATTGTAACGGCACCTTTTTGTAGACAAAGTAAACCATTGCGTATAAACCAAAAATGTGCCGCGGCTTTTAATATATTCAGTGATTCCATCTCCCCAGCTCTGTGGTAGAAAATTCCACAAATCCGTGACCTTCGAACAGACAAAATTTCTCCTCATCTCTGCCTTAAACAGGTAATGGTTTATTCTGAACTATGGCCCCTGGTTGAAGGTTGTGAGTGAGTGAGTTGTTCCCCCAGTTACTACACTGTCAACCCTTTACAATCGTGCGTTTCAATACGACCTCTCCTCACTCTGCTCAACTCCAACTTGTCAAACGTTTCTCATTAAACAACGCATGCAACACTCGACTCAACTTAGCAAAGCTTTCCTGAACTACCTCCAAGCCAAACACCAGCAGTAGTAGATGTAATGTTTCATGTGTGTTGTCACTGACACCATCTCAAGTTGTGGCCACACTTCCCCATTTTTATATTCAATCAACCTTTACAATAAAAAACATCTTTCCATTTGCTATCCTTATGCCTGCTGTGCCTGCATGCTAATTACCTGCTTATTAGATTCAAGGACATCTAGTCTCACCATTTAAACAATGTTCTGCTATTTTGATTTGTTGTCCCCCCAATAACAATGCTTTAGTTTCCCTGCAAGTGGTCAAATCACAGCTCGAAGTCTCACCTAGACAAGTCAAGAGTGTTTTATTGTCATGTGTCCCAGATAGAACAATGCACAACATGTGAAAATACCACACTGTCAACAGGAAAACAAGTTCAGTGTATATACACACACACACACACACACCCGTGCACGCAATAAAAACAGATAACAGTGCAATAATAATTGTAGTCCATGCTAAGGTTGGATCACTAGAGCAGCATACAAGTGGGGTCAAGGAAAGAGCGTTCACGCTGCAGCCGTTTCCACCAATCTTTCCACCACCACGCACAAGAAGCAACAAGAAAGGCACCATTGTATGCAGATGTCAAGTGTGTTCAGCTCTGACTGATCTTGTGTGTGGACTGGAGAAGCATACAACACACCTGGCCTGTGAAGAATAGGTTGGACATAAACTAGATGGCACAATCACCCTGTGACTGTATATCTCACCGGTCACAGCTTGCCCAACCTGCAGACGTCCACCTTACCTCAACCCTCCTATCAGTTAGTTACCAATGTTCTAACGCCTGTACACTAGCACTATCCTAGTGTCCTTGTTGGTCATCATCAGAGTGATACAGTGTGGAAACAGGCCCAGCTAACCCTTACTACTTCATTACCATAAACCCTTACATTGTGCAGGATTTATACAACTTCTCAAATGCCTTCTGAAAATACAAACGGTCTATATCAACTGGTTCTTGTTATGCATCTGGCTTCTCATAAATGTATCGAGCATCCATTTCCCTTTCATTAAAAGCACATTGACCCTGCTTGATTGCTGAAGAAGGGTCTCGACCCGGAACGTCACCCATTCCTTCTCTCCAGAGATGCTGCCTGTCCCGCTGAGTTACTCCAGCTTTGTCTGTCCATCTTTGATTATATTATAAATACCCTGCTATTGCATGCTTATTGCAGCATTTTATCTGGGACAAACAGGGCAGGCTAACCAGTCCCTCATTTCTGAAATAGGATTTTGAATTTCATTTGCAATTCCAGTCGGGTGAGATGGTTCCAGAAGCTACAAAACTGAACTAAGTACAAAGGTGGTGCAGCGGGTAGAGCTGCTGCCTCTCAGCACCAGAGACCCGGGTTCGATCCTGACTACGGGTGCTGTCTGTACAAAGTTTGCACATTCTCCCCGTGGCCTGTGTGGGTTTTCTCCGGGTGCTCTGGTTTCCTCCCACACTCCAAGTACATGCAGGTTTGTAAGTTAATTGGCTTCGGTAAAATTGTAAATTGTCCCCAGTGTGTGTAGGATAGTGTTGGTGTGCTGGGATCGCTGGTCGGTGCAGACTCGGTGGGCGAAGGGGCCTGTTTCTGTGCTGTATCTCTAAACTAAACTATTACAATCAATGTGTCCCGTATGTCTGGATATTTCTTTTCAGCCAATGGCAGCTTTTATACTCACTCATTTATAGAGTACTTTTTCCCCGTGTGATCGTGACTATTTATGGGGCATCCCCACTCTACAGTGGATTTTCGACGTTATAGATAGATAGATATAATTTATTGCCACACAACCATGCTTTCAGTGAAGGTAGGAACAAAATACTTTCTCCAGTCACTGCCTTTTGTTAATATTGCAGTATTGATTACCTGGTCCAATGCTCAGTGACCAATGTTTATTATAGCCACTCACCTTGTTCCAATGTTTATTATAGCCACTCACCTCGCTCTTACACACTGGCCAAAGCTGTCAGACTCTAGTTCTAACTCCGAGGCAGCCCTGTGAATGGGAAGAATCCCTGATGTGGGAGTCAAGAATCTTTCGGGAGATGGTGGGTGTATGGAACAAGTTGCCAGAGGAGGTAGTTGAGGCTGGGACTATCTCAACGTTTAAAAAAAGTTATACTGATACATGGATAGGACAGGTTTGGAGGGATATGGGCCAAACAGAGGCAGGTGGGACTAGTGTATCTGGGACATGCTGGCCGGTGTGGGCAAGCTGGGCCTGTTTCCACACTGTATCACTCTGATGATGACCAACAAGGACACTAGGATAGTGCTAGTGTACAGGCGATCGCTGGTTGGTGCGTACTCGATGGGCCGAAGGGCCTGTTTCCCCACTGTGCCTCTATGACTCCTGCAGCGGCCTTCACTGTTGGAGCGCAGTCTGCATCAGCTCAGCTGTGCGGAAGGTCAGGACTCCCACCTGAAGGAGGAACTGCTGGACCTCCACATGGTCAGTGAGGGACTGCTGTGTGGTGGCCCGTTCTGTGAGGGCCCGCTACGTTACATGACCTTGTTCAGCGCTGGTCTCCAGGCACTGGGTCCAACTCGTAGAGTGAAGGGAAGACCAGGCAGGGAACTGCCTGATTCATTCACCACATTGAGGAGACGGTCCCTACAATCTTCATACAAGCAATCCTTGCTTTCAGGGAAAAGTGGGCATGATTGGGATAGTTGTTTATAATTAAATCATTAAGCCTTCGGCCTCTCACTCAACTTGAGCATCACATGTTGACAAGGCTCAGCTCAGAACTGCTACAACTCGTGTGGAACCAAGCAATCAAGAGAGTCCCTGGGTCAATCCGCAGTTGAGGTATTTAATTTCAGCCACAGTGGTTAATGAAAGCACGGAAATGGCCGTGGCATTCAGGGATGGTGAGGTGGGAATATTCACCGTGTTAGTCTCTGCCTCATATAGAGAGGCAGTGTTTGTTTGCTTGCTTCCTAATGAACGGTCTCTCCTCACCAATTCCTCCCTCCCGCCCCCCCTAACAACGATGGAGGAATCAGGCGCAGTCTGAGCGGGTTCGCTAACAGTTTCCATGGTTCAATGGGCATGGGAACCGATTGCCTTGGTCCCTGTGAGCGGACGGGCTGCTTGGACAAGGTGCGGAGGGCTGCGTGTGCAACTCAGGCAAAATACAAATTGGAGAGGGAAAAGAATCCCAGGACTAATATTACAATGATCAACAGATTAACATCTGGCGAAAAGTGAGCGATGAGCCTTGAAATATTTTTGGCTCATTTTTAGACCTTTTTTTTCCAAAAACAGGAAGTGATAAATGTTTTCTAAAAACAGTGCTCTCAAGAGATTGAACAAAAATGTGCAGGAGTGACCACAGGTAACGTTTGCTTAGTGAGAAACAGAGCTGACTTTCAACCCCCGACACAGTACAAGAGCCAAGAACACACAACTGCCCGATCGACAGCATCCCACTTGGAGACTTTGTGACTGAGATGTCCGTGAATGTTTTTGTGTTGCCAGGAATCTCAAGGTTGGGAAATCAGGAGAAAAAGACGTGGTTTCAACGTTATAATTAGCTGTAATGTTCGTCGTCCACTGATAGTTAGACACAAAGTGGCCACTAAAGTATCGGGAGCTGCGAGTGGTCACTTATCTCCTGGATGTCGAGGTCAATATCTGCCAGGGCTCCTGGTCCTGTGATCTTGTAGCTATGGATCTACGTTTAGAACTGGAGGCCGTTGTCGAGGGGTTCTATTTGCAGCGTTGCTCAGGATTGTGTAGGTTGCTGGGCTGCGGTTGGCAGCAAGTGTGGCTGGTGTCAGTGGTGGGTCAGCTGGCATTTGGGCAGTGGCCTGCCTGGTGTTGAGTATCGCATTGGAGCCTCGTTCCCACAGGAAAGAGAGGAGACCTCCCACACAGTCGGAAGGAAGGTCTCAATCCGAAACGTCACCCATTCCTTCTCTCCAGAGATGCTGCCTGTCCCGCTGAGTTACTCCAGCTTTTTGTCCATCTTCAGTTCCTGCCAACACTGTCCTCACACTGCCAGCTTGTGTACCCCACTCACTGATGCACAGGGTACATGCACCTTCCAACCAATGACCTGCACCAGCTAGAATGAAGGGCAGCATAGGCACACTGACAATAGGTGCAGGAGTAGGCCCTTAAACTTTGGCCCCTGATTCTGGACCCCCCCACAACATCAGGAACAGGGCCATGCACATTGACTTTGCTGACTTTTGTTCCAAGACACCATCTGTGAAGAACCTTGGACTATCTAGATCCCACAGTTAGTGTCATTGGTGTTTGAGTTTAGTTTATTGTCACGTGTACCGAGGTACAGTGGACAGCTTTTGTTGCGTGCTAACAGCAGATGATTATAATCAAGCTGTCCACAGTGTACAGATACAGGGACGTTTAGTGCAAGGTGAAGCCAGTAAAGTCCGATTAAAGGTAGTCCAATGGTCCAGACTTCCAGTAACAATGAGCAAAATATAACCTTTTTAAAAAATAATCTTCATTCTTTAATCAAATAATCTGTGATTAGTTTCCCCGTCAGCTGAAGCAGGCGTTGGTGAGTTAGAGGCAGCTGCACTGAGCTGGCAAGCAGACATTAGCTTTTCCATGAGTACAAGTACTCTGTGCCTCATGGGTTGTGCATGGTTTACAGTGAGCTGCGTGAGATTTGATTAATCCAGCTTTCAGCTGAATCAAAGTTCCACCATCGAGTCAACTATATCTTAGGAAACCGACACCAGTCTGAAGAAGGGTCTCGACCCGAAATGTCCCCCACGCCTTCTCTCCAGAGATGCTGCCTGTCCCGCTGAGTTACTCCAGCTTTTTGTGTCTATCTTTGGTTTAACCAGCATCTGCAGTTCCTTCCTAGGGGGAAGAAGAAAGGATGAGGTGGAGCCAGTGGGCTGAGGGAGAGCCGAGAAGGGGAGGAGAAAGCAAGGACTACCTGAAATTGGAGAAGTCAATGTTCATACCGCCGAGGTGTAAACTACCCAAGCGAAATATAAGGTGCTGCTCCTCCAATTTACAGTGGTCCTCACTCTGGCCATGGAGGAGGCCTAGGACAGAAAGGTCAGATTCGGAATGGGGAGTTGAAGTGCTGAGCCACCGGGAGATCAGGTTGGTTATTGCGAAATGAGCGGAGGTGTTCGGCAAAGGGATCGCCAAGCCTATGCTCTCCCTCAGCCCACTGGCTCCACCTCTTCCTTTCTTTTTCCCGCCCCGCCCCCCCCTCACATCAGTCTGAAGAAGGGTTTTGACCCGAAACGTTGGCTATTTCCTTCACTCCATAGATGCTGCCTCACCTGCCAAGTTTCTCCAGCATTTTTGTCTACCTTCGATTTTCCAGCATCTGCAGTTCCTTCTTAAACATCATGGGAATCTCACCCTTGTTGCCCTTTCCCATATAAAGATAAGCATCTCGTCACTGAATCAAAGCCCTGTAATTCCCTGGGGGCATATTTAACACATGGGCTACAATGACTCACCACAACTTCAAGGGAAATATTCCATGAGTAATCCACATTGGCTTTGCCAGCAACATCATGTAATAGATTATAAACCATTGCCCACTCTAGAGTTTAGACTAACCGAGCATGGCCTATGGTAGTCCTCTAACCCACTGAGGGACAGTGTGGCATTATGTTCCACTTGGAAATGCTCCAGCCCTGTGATGGGAGCGCAACAGGTACATTGGCTCAGTTTGTGTGTTAGAGTCAGTCACAGCACGGAAACAGGCCCTTCAGCCCAACTAGCCCACACCAACCAACATGCCCCATCTACACTAGTTCAATTCAACTTTATTGTCATTGCACAGATACAAGTATGGGTACAACGAAATGCAGTTTAGCGTCAGTCCATAGTAATAGTGCAATATAGAAATAAAATACAGAATAAGCAAACAATGTGGATGGAGAGACTGGAGGAATCTATCGGCGGGACTCCGAGTTCAGCAATGTGATAGTGTTGTTGTAGAAGCTGTTCCTCATCCTACAAGTACGAGACCTGAGGCTCCTGTACCGCCTCCCTGATGGGAGGAGGGCAAACAGTCCATGGTTGGGGTGGGAGGGGTCCTTGATGATCTTCCCGGCCCGTCTCAGACACCGTTTTTGGTGGAGGGCATCCATGGCAGGGAGCGGGGCACCGATGATGTACTGAGTGGTTTTCACCACCCGTTGTAGTGCCTTCCTGTCAGCTGTGGTGCAGCTATTGTACCATACCGTGAAGCAGGTGGTCAGGATGCTTTCGATGGTACAGCGGTAAAAGTTGGTCAGCATCTGGGGGGGACAGGTGAGCTTTCTTGAGCTTCCTCAGGAAGTAAAGGCCCTGCTTTTAGTCACAGAGTGATCAGTATGGAAACAGGCCCTTCAGCCCAACTTGCTGACACCAACCCACATGCCCCATCTAGTATAGTATAGTATATCTTTATTGTCATTTTCCTGAGTACTCACATACCCAGAGGAAACAAAAAAACGTTGCTCAACCAGTGTGCATTCAGTGTGCAGTAAAAAATAAATAGAAATAAAAATACATATATCATGAACAAATTAAACACTCTACTAAACATCCAGGCGTTCCGATTCTACACTAGTCACAGAGTGATACAGCACGGAAACAGGCCCTTCAGCCCAACTTGCTGACACCACCAAACATGCCCCATCTACACTAGTCCCACCTGCCTGCGCTAACTACCACGTGAAACCTGTCCTATGTTCTGTGCAAATGTCTTTTAAATGTTGTGATAGTCCCTGCCTCTACCTCCTCTGGCAGCTGGTTCCATGCACCCACCACCCTCTGTGTGATAACGTTTCCCCTCCCACTGTAAACCTGTGACCTCTGGTTCTTGATGCCCCCATGCTGGGTAAAAGATGCTATGCATTTCCTCGTGGTCTGACACTCGTGTTGTTGAGTGAACCCGACATATTTATTAAACAACTATTTGATGCCTCACAGTGCTGGTCCCGACCTTGAATGCTGTCTGTGTGGAGTTTGCGTGGGTTTGTTCACAGAGCTCCCACGTCCTAAAATAGTGTGGGCTGGGAGATTAATTATCCCTTAGCAAAATGATGAGCTGTAGAATCTGGAGGGGTTGGGGAGATCTAGGCTAGAAGGCCTCCAAATGTTCTCTTTAGAGAGTTAGAACTAGATGTTTAGGTTATAGAATAAAATTCTAAAAATAATGTTGAAGTTATATCTTAAAACAAACCAGGCATATTAAATGAATCGGCTAGTTCCTCAGAGGTCAGTCATTAATTTCACTTCAAAGGTCTCTCATTATCCATCATCGCTGCTGAGGCAGAACTTCTCGTTTTCATATTCACGTTTCCCAGCTCCAAGCTTCCTCTCCAGAAACACAACAAGCCCAGTGTTCAGCTTCATACATTTCTCCTTAACCTTCAGCAAACAAGACTTGTGCAGAGGCTCTTGGCAGATTGCTCATTCACAACGAGGTGTTGCATGTTGACTCTTCATTCAGGCCAACAGAAACATCTGATGGTAGGACACGTGCCAAGTCCCAGATTGGCATCATTGTGCAGCAGAGCTCACTGCACTCTTGAACAGAAATATATACTGCTCATTTACAACAACCAAATGAAAGACTATCCCCAGTGAATTGGACAATTGGACATATTGATACAGGCCTGATACACATGCTCACCATTATCCAGAATCACTGGGTGCCATATTGAATAAAATACTACAACACTCTTGAAGAATGTTTAGCATCACCACACAAATTAAATGCATCAATCGATGTGCAAGAAGGAACTACAAATGCAGGTTTATACCAAAGATAGACACAAGATGCTGGAGTAACTCAACAGGTCAGGCAGCATCTCTGGAGAAAAGGAATGGGTGACAATTCAGGTCATAACCCTTCTTCAAACAGAGATGCTGCTTGGGAAGAAAAGGTACAGATAAGAATTGAACCATTATAACTTTAAAGCCACAGAGATGGATTGTGGTAGAAAAAACAACCAACATTACCTGAAGTGAGCCTGAACTCACTCTGCTAACATGGTGGGACCAGGTATCATTGCACAACAGGCATTGAAACAGAATGTTTCACCTCCTTTTAAGCACAAAGTATTTGATAGTAATTGTTATATGGTTATAAGTGTTGTTGAAGTGTAGGCGTGGCAGACTCTGACAATTATCCACAATGTGATCATGACCAGGTAATCTGTCTGAGTGATATCACCTGAGGGCTTCAGCTTGTCTGCAAATACTGCTGTCTCATTGTTTGTACCCACCCATGTGAGAAGATGGGGCCCTGGTCATAATGAACAAGTGAGTTCGGCATTACAACTGCGCATGCATGAGTTTGCCCAGGTCATGGGTCATTCAGGATAAACATTGTCGCCAGCTGAGCTACTGTGTGGATACGTCACCATCAGGCAACATTGGTTTGACCTGTGTTACATATTTTTTTTCCAGTTTTGCTTCTTCGAGGTAAGAAAATGCTGCTTTTGAAACTATTAACTAGATGGATTTATGGTTCATTTGTACAAAACTACAAAGATTTTAGTGGTTTTATTGGCTTTTCCTTGGTCACTTGTTGGCGCTTTGGTGAGTGAGTGAGATCGTGACAATGAAGAACAACCATTTTTTATTGTTTTTGTTTTGAGGGGGGAGTGGGGAATGAAATGAAATGTATGATTTCTATAACTATCAATAGATAATGAGAAAAGTATTTGTGGGGTGTTCACCTCTTGCTGTACTAGGCCACGGGCTGTATACATGTTTGTTGACTTCTGAATGAGTTCTGTATGTACATGAATAAGTAACGTTGACCAACATGTTGATGATAGACCAGACAACAAACGTTCATGAGCTTTTGCTGTAGATCATGCACGTGTACAAATGCAGCAGTCAAGAGAACTGTCATTGCACGGGATACATCCAAAAACAGGAGAAAAGCAAACTGACCAACAAAGTTGACATGTTGGAAGGCAATGTAGGAGAATTAAAACTAAAACTGAAGAATGCTGCAACTAAAAAGTGTTTTTGTAGCAATATCAATACCGATAAAAAGATTGACAGGGCTTTCTTCAAAGGAACACTTAGACAATCTACGCTAGTATGTGAAGCATCGGGCAATGGAAATGTGATATTGGGAAGGGACGAAACAAGTAATCAGTTCTAAAGTACCAAGAACATTTAAACATTTGCCAAAGGTGTCTGGACTCAGAACTCAACATCAAGGATCCTATCCTTTATGAACTTGTGAACTGTTGAATCATGGGTCCTTGTACTAGACAAAGAGATATTGAGGCTGTGGTTAGGAAAAAGAAAGAGGACATCGGGACACAGAGTGCTGGAGTAACTCAGCGGGTCAGGCAGCATCTGTGGAGAACATGTTGGTGGGCAGGGACTTTAGTTGCGAGACTGTCGGGAGTGAGGGTGACTTCATTGAGGTGTATAACATCATGAGGGCATAAATAAGTTGAATACACATCTGTTTCTGCAGGGAAGGGGAATAACCAATGAGAGGGCTATGTGAGAGGGGAGAGATTTAAACGGGACCTGAGGGGCAGTTTTCCACACACACAGGATCATGTAAATATGGAGAGAGAGAGAGACAATGGTAAAGATGGTACAATAACAAGACTTGAATAATGTTTGGATAGGTCGGTGGACAGGGAAGGTTTAGAGCAGTGGTTCTTAACCTTTTTGGCACCAATATGCGCATTCGTCAACAAAACACTGTATGTGGTATGTATCTTTGTTGGGTTCCTAATGGGCTCAACAAATTAATATGTTATTGGTGACCCCTTCATGACCCCCTGCAAAGCCCCAAACGACCCCCATCGGGGGTCATGACCCCCAGGTTAAGAACCACTGGTTTAGAGAGATATGAGCCTAATGCAGATACATGGTTGGCAGCATCGCAGGGTAGACTGTCCTTCCTTGAATTAGGCTATTGCTGAACAGTATTGAGTGAATGAAACCAAGGCGTACATGGAAATCCCTTGCACTGTGCCACTTGAATGTGATCAAACGCCTCATCCCTTACATTTTACACTTGGATGTAACTTGCTGAGTTACTCCAGCATTTTGTGTCTATCTTTGTGCTTAAACCAGCACCTGCAGTTCCTTCCTACACATTTGGCTGAAGACAGACTGGAAAGAAGGAAGCAGGGTTCAGATTTCATACGAAAGGATTTAAAATGATCAGAAGGAAGTGAGCAGTGACACAGTGAAGGAGGGGTAGTGTTACAACCCAGCCACGGCCCTGACAGTTATTGAAAGAATTAATTAAATGGCAGGTGAATGGAGACCTGCATCAAGTTGGGTGGAAGTCTGTGACACAAAGGGGAAGGAAATTAATAAGCAGGAATTGCTGTAGACCACCAGGATAAGAGGAGGAAATTGGTGAGGAATTATGTAAGTAAATGGGAGTACTTTGGGGACGGGGAAGGTTCTAATTATAGGTGATTTTTATTACCATGAGGGTGGGCGATCTGAAAGGTGAGCTGAACTGGTGGAACTAATGCAGGGCTGCTTCCTGGCATTGACATGGGGCTGCCTGATTCTAATAATTAGACCTTTCACGTGATTGTGTGCGATTGTTCTGATTGCCGCCTTTACAAGGATATTCATCCATTTATTTAAGTGTTTGCCTCTGAATTGAGTCCCACCTCCCTTCCACATGTCCACCTACATTTACAAAGGCTTACTCTCCAGTCCTTTCATTGTAACTCTCTCCCAAGCCTGCTCGACTTTGATTGAGTTTTAGATTCCTCTTAATTCCTCCCTTCCTGTCCCAGTGTCTGATTCCCTTCTTTAATGTTCAACGTATACCTTACATGTAAGGTGTTGTCCTTTTTAATGTCCCTTGCAAAATGAAACACAATGAATGACGATGCTCTGGGCCGTGTTGTGGGACCGAGGGATCTAGGAGCTCCTTGAAAGTGGCGTCACAGGTAGACAGAGAGGTCAAGGAGACATTCATCACATTGGCCTTCATCAGTCAGATTATTGAGTATAGAAGTTGGGATGTTATGTTACAGTTATACAAGACCTTGGTGAAGCCACATTTGGAGAATTGTGTTCAGTTTTGATCATTCAGTTATTGGAATGATGTCAAGTTGAAAAAGGTGCAGAGAAGATTTATGAGGATGTTGCCAGGACTCGAGGGGCCTGAGCTACAGGGAGAGGTTGGGCAGGTTAGGACTTTATTCCTTGGAGTGCAGGAGGATAGAGGTGTACCATATCATGAGAGAAATAGATCAGGTAAATGTAGTCTTTTACCCCGTTTAGGTGAATCAAGAACCAGAGGACATAGGTTTAAGGTGAGGGGGGGGGGGGGGGGTGGGGGGGGAAAGATTTAATAGGAACCCGAGGGCCAACATTTTCACGCAGAGGGTGGTGGGTGTATGGAATGAGCTGTCAGAGGAGGTAGTTGAGGCAGGTATTATTACAACAATTGAAGGACATTTGGACAGGTACATGGATAGGGCAGGTTTAGAGGGATATGGGCTGGGAGGTGGGAGCTGGGACACATGTTGACCAGTGTAGGCAAGTTGGGCCAAAGGGCCTGTGTGACTTCATGATTCGAAATCATTACGGATTGAACCCGTGTCTCTGGACAGAAGCTCTACCTGAGGCAATGCTACCTATTACCCTCATTGGATAGTTTCTTTCAGGCAAGTGGCAATGGCCAGTTAGTGGCCAGAATGACCATCGTGTATAGTGGGCACCACAACATAATTTGCAAACAATGTGCTTTAAGGAATCTTTGTCACCGAACACCAGCCAATGTCACATTTATATTCACACGTGAATTTGTTCCCATTGTTCATTCCAATCTCCGACCTTAAACATAAATGGTAATGATGTAAATGATGGAGACTGGAGCATGCTTGTGGTTAGAAATCACACTAAACTGATGCACACATCGGCAGAACGACCCCCAGCAAACACTATGCATCTTTAAGATGAAGAAACGGCCTGATTATAACTACCACCTTCTCCCTGTAACATTATTCACCTTCCTCTGCAGCAGTGAACTCAACTGGTTCCCCACATAATGCTGTGATATTTCATTCCACTTTCTTCCAAAGTTATCCCGCCTTCCTGCCTTTAACTTTCATATTCTTAACAGAGAATATATATGAACTATTGCCCCAATGAACACTTTTCCTGTGTTAAATATAATAATTCTACAAAGCATTGATTCTCTAACTACCACTGAGATATTTAATAGACATCGATTCTGTGATCACCTCCCTGTTCGTTCAGTTCATTTGTTACCGACCCGCCAAAGTGATTTCTGCTCCTGTACCTACCTGTACCTGAGTGTGGTCCTGTACCTACCTGTACCTGAGTTCAGGTGCACTCATTGACCCATGGACATTTGACCATTGACTAGGGAACAGAAAGAATAAAGAGAGTTCCTGGATGCCATGCATGTGCTAACATTGGGTGCAGTCAAATTTGAGCTGAAAGTGTCTGAAACTCACAATGAGTTTTCATACCAAGCCTAGAGATGCGAACTTAGTTGAATCCACAAAATTTCATCTCCACAGAAGAACATCTTTGGGAGAGGTGCAAGCTAATGCAACATTTCACATTTGTTTTGTTCCCATTTGTAACGAGCTATGTTGCTTCCCTTGTTCTAGATAAAAGCCCCAGGCCACATACACATGGTCTCCCTGAGGCAGATAGGTGCTGGGTTGTATTTCTGACGACTTCTGTCCTCTCCCTCCCCAACTTCACACCTGGATATTGGTCCACAACTCTTTACTGTCATAGACACAGCTCAAAGCCCACAATGCTGGTTGGGAAGTGAGAGCTGGCTTGGGCTGTCACGGTGGACATGTCACGGACAAAGTGAGACTGAGTGGAGAGATGACTTCCACGGCCCTGTGAAGAATGGGCCAGAGGAGGTGACTTGCCTCAACAGAGTGAGAGGGATTGTGAACTTGCATCTTGTGAGGAACAAGACCTGGTTTCCATTACATTAACCAAACTGGGCTGGTAACAGTGTTTGTCTTTAGTCCCCTTTCTCCTGGTTAAGTCATGACCGCTAGCTCCAGAATATTACTCCCCTTGGTGTCATTCAGCATCGAAGTTCCTCAGCAATGGAGTAATTGGAAATGGTATGAGTTCATTCATTTCTGTGTGCTAGGGCTCTCTGTCTAACTTCACTCCTGTGTCTCCTGTAAGTTCATAATGTTTTATTAACAAATAAAAAGCAAACAAATTCATATGGACCTTGTCTCTGAGGTGGAATAGTTTAAAATGATTTATATTCCAATTAATATGGCACATTGTACATTGAATAATCTTTCTGCAGCCGAATCCCCAGGGTTGTTTTAATTGCTTCCTTTTTTATAGAGATTTTTTACTATAATGACACCTGACAGTTTAATTGGTGTGGAGCCTCTAGAGTACATTTTAGTTTGCAATGTACCCAGTGGAGCCACTTTCCAATCATTCTTTAGAAAGCTGAAATACAGCAGGGGCCTGTGCCTGAAGAAAGTACATTATGCTAATATTGAGGAGTAATTTGTGTATGTAACCAATGGCATCCATCCAACATCTTTGGAAACAAGATTTGTTAAGTCTACAAATGTGTGCAAGCCTTGCTGAGACTTGGATGTCTACTTATCCTACCCCCTCCCTGACATCTCGCCAATTACCCCGTCACACATCAGATACACTGGTAAAGTCCGAGGAAGGGTCTCGACCCGAAACCTCACCCAGACCCGAAACGTTCTCTCCAGAGAAGCTGCCAAACCCGCTCAGCTACTCCAACACTTAGTGACTACACCAGTAGCTCTGAGGACTGGATGCAAATACCGACACATCTCTGAGCTGGTGCACAGAGGGAGGGGTGGGATGCCATTACAGTAATTGTCCCTGTGAGGATTGCAGTTCTCCAATCGGCCTACTTGATCCAAGTTCGCTAGCTTGTCACGTTGGTGGGGATGACGTCACAATGATGTAACGGCATCAGGTGTAGGCAGCATTAAGCTCACTGCCAGGGTTCAGCTGTTCACAAAGTCTGTTAAGAATTGGATAATACGCCCGGCTGCATCATCAAACCCACTGCAGAGATCATTGAGTTTGGGGAAAAGTTGGCAAGTACGAAATTAGTGTCTCCATGGTTCATAGACCCGTGGTTACCATGGTTACCATGCCAGGATATTCAATAACATCCACAATAGTAGAAAACAACAGATGGTTTTCATTCCGTGGTTATAGCAGCCTGGTGTGACTTTTCTGCCCGGTTTTATTACAAATGATGGTCTGAGCAGGTAACTATGTTCTGCCAGGTTTGACTACGTGTGTGGTTCAGCTTCCATTCTGCTGTCTGTCGAGTTGCAGTCCTCATGGATTGTACTTTGGGCACAGGGGCAACACAACGCAGAGTCACCCACGTGCATAGGTACGTGCATGTGTTGGTATGTAGGTGGATGCGAGCATGTAAATCTAACTCTGTACACCCTGGTAACAGTGGCATCTGACAATGTAGATTTAAACACTGCCCCAGCCTAAATCTTAAAGGATCTCTAATGCAGCCATGAAATGGTTACCTTTCCAACACATACAATGGATCAAAATTCCCAATGTAAGTCAACGAGTACATGGTGTACAGGTTTTGGCTTTGGAAATAGGCAGTGAATGAGCAAGAACCATAACCATTCACAAACAGGACAAATCTACAGCTTGTAAAAATAAAGAACTGCAGATGCTGGTTTATGCCAAAGATAGACACAAAGTGCTGGAGTAACTCAGTGGAGTATCTCTGGGGAGAAAGGATGGGTGACGATTCGGGGAAGGGACCCGACTCAAAACATCACTCATCTCTCCACAGAGGCTGCCTGACCCGCTGAGTTACTCCAGCATTCTGTGAAACGTCACCTATCCATGTTCTCCACAGATGCTGCCTGACCCGCTGAGTTACTCCAGCATTCTGTGAAACGTCACCTATCCATGTTCTCCACAGATGCTGCCTGACCCGCTGTGTTACTCCAGCACTCTATGAAAGGTCACCTATCCATGTTCTCCACAGATGCTGCCTGACCCGCTGTGTTACTCCAGCACTCTGTGTCTAAGATCTGCATCATATCAGTTTGTTGTGCAATCAGATCAGTGTCTCGGTTTAATCCTAGCACCATCATGAGATTGGCACAGAACTACTCCCACAGCAATGCATCACCTGTTAATTACAACCATTGCTGAGGAAACCTTATTTACAGGTGCACGCTAAAATGTGCTGCTGTGATCGATGATTCCTAAACTATTTGTAATCAAAGCCACACTTCCTTGAACAGGCAGCAGCAGAGCCTCCTGGATGTGTCCAACGCCATTGTGGGTCTAACATTAGTTTAGTTTAGAGATACAGCATGGAATCGGGCCCTTCGACCCACCAAGTCAATGCTGACCAATGATCGTACTCGCTCTACTGTTTGTTATCCCCTCTCTACACACTAGGGGCTGATTAACCGACAAACACGCACGTCTTGTGGGATATGGGAGGAAACCGGAGCACCTGGAGGAAACCCACGCGGTCACAGAGAGAATGTGCAAATTCCACACAGACCGCACCGGAGATCAGGATTGAACCTGGGTCTCTGGCGCTGTGAGGCAGCAGCTCTACCAGCTGCACCACATGCCAAATAATCGATCTGCAAGGCCTAACAACCTTTAAAAATGCACATAATTCTATTACATATTGGCATATTTTATTGTTTAAGAAGGAACTGCAGATGCTGGAAAATCGAAGGTAGACAAAAATGCTGGAGAAACTCAGCGGGTGCAGCAGCATCTATGGAGCGAAGGAAATAGGCAACGTTTCCTTCGCTCCATGCAAAGAGTTGAACAATCACCACTATAGGAAATAGGTAACGTTTCGGGCCGAAACCCTTCCGGGTTTCGGCCCGAAACGTTGCCTATTTCCTTCGCTCCATAGATGCTGCTGCACCCGCTGAGTTTCTCCAGCATTTTTGTCTACCGGCATATTTTATTGCATCTGCTTATGAATATTCATCATGTAGGTGTCTGCTGCAGTCCCTACACTGTGGCTGGGAGAAGCCTCCAGTAAACTAGATGTATACTGTTCATTTTTATCCCAAACTCCTTGCATTTTATTCTTGCTACTTCTTGCAGTGAGTGCACTGTTTTTGTTGGGGCACCAAATATCACTTTGACATAAAATACTCCTTGTCTCACCATGGGTGATCAATCACCCCACCCTGCTCAATACCTATCCCTCAATCCATACCAGTTCTCTGGTCATTGGCATCTTGGTTGCGATGTAGAAATCAATTCTGCTTTACCACCTTGCAGTAGTGACTAAAACATTGTGCTCCTTGACATATCCTCATCCCATGGGAGTGGTACATAAGTAAATCTTTCTAACATTACTTTGTACTTCCACAACATTTAGAGGGTTATGTTCTGAGGTCTGACCACTGTGTAGGTCTAATGTTCTGATCCAATCTAAGGTGAGACTAGCGTAGGCGGTCAGAACCTTTTTGGCCCAGGGTGGAGATGTCAAGGGCTAAAGGTCATAGTTGTAAGGTCGCAAAGTTTAAAGGTGATGTGTGGGGCAGGTTTTTTACACTGAGGGTGGCGGGTGCCTAGAACGCGCTGCCAGGGGTGGTGGTGGAGGCACCATCGTGGTGTTTATGACTGCATGCTCTTGCCCTGATGCTGTGAAACTAATCTCCCCTCCTGTATACCTCCATTCCCCACATATCCAAAATGTTCCCATACAAAGCCTATGAGCTGTGTAATGAAGAAGGTACACAAAAAAGCTGGAGAAACTCAGCGGGTGCAGCAGCATCTATGGAGCGAAGGAAAAAGGCAACGTTTCGGGCCGAAACCCTTCTTCAGACCCTGTGTAATGAGGCATCCTGATCATGTTTGGTAATTTTGTAACTGTTGCCCCTCCATGAACTAACTACATTCTACACTCTGCCAGTCACACAACTTCTTCAAACCTTCCTTTAACTTTTTTATTGACCTCTGAATCTAATATATAATTTCATTGCAGATCTGAAGCCACTGGATTAGGGCTTTAGGGGTCTGTAACCCACAGTCACAGCTCCTCACTAACAGTGTTACTGTGGTGATTACAAATTACAAAAACCTAGTGTTGATACTTTGCAGCACGTGCAATTACTGAGCGTGTATTTACAGTGATCACCACGCCTCAATGCACTGACGAGGGGCTTGGTCTCAAATATTAATCGACTGAATAATTTATATAATTTTCAATTACAATGTAAAATGGCCCAGCTCAATTTGTACATGAGTCATTCATTCCTCACCCGTCCCAACTGGGACAACCACGTTACACCCACTGAAGATTAAATAATATGGAAATACTTACTTCCAATCTTGATTCATTTGAATGACTGGTAAAATGTGTCATCTCGACTACTAAACCGTTTTTGCATGTTCTAACCTTCTACATATGGTTCTAAAGGGCCTGTCCCACTTTCACCACCTAATTCACAACCTTTTTTACTCGTGGACATTGTTCATCAGGCTAGAAAAAACGCCCCAACCTACTTGATGCCACGAGTGCCTACAACTAGCATCACGGCCTGCTACGCTACGACCTACCTACGCCTTCCTACGGCCTCGTGACGACCATGTTGCGAGTAGGAGTCAAGGGCAAACTCGGTAGAGGTTGTGAATTAGGTCGTGAAAGTGGGACAAGCCCTCTAGTTTTCTTTTACATGGCTAATAACAATCAGTAAATGGTCGAGTTGTCCAGGATTGAGGCGTGCGGTCAAACCCTTATAAACAAAAATAAACTTTAGCCTTGTCATCCAACTCGACAAGTAGGACACTGAACACGGAACATGGAACATGGAGCAGTCCAGCACATGAACTACAGTCCACACTGTTTGTGCCAACATGATGCCGTTAAACTGATCTCATCTGCCTGTACAAGATCACTATCCCTGCACTTCCATGCACATATCTCAAAAGCATCTTAAACACCACTAACGTATCTACCTCCACCACCACCCCTGGCAACGTGTTCTAGGCACCCGCCACCCTCTGTGTAAAAATACTTGCCCTGCAAATCTCCGTTAAACTTTCCCCCTCTTGTCGTATAATTTGCCCTCTAATGTTGGACATTTCTACCGTGGGGGAAGAAGGCTCTGATTATCTACACTCTATACTTCTTATAATTTAACACACTTCTATCTAGTCTCCCCTCAACCTCCCGCGCTCCACGAAAACTACCAAGTTTGTCCAACCTCTCCCTGTAGCTGGGACCCTCTATTCTAGGCAGGTTTTAAAATGTCTGCATTTAAACTCTCTCTGATATTGCATGGGATTCTGATCATAATCCAGGCTGCCTATTCAGCCTCAGTCAAGGAGAGCTGCAGTGTCATTGATGTGTTTTTAGATGAGGTATTAATCTAATTTGCCCACTTGTCCACTTACAGAACATTGAGGCTCCAAGCTGCCCATCATGGGACTTCAGCCACACTGGTTAATATTCATTTGCAATCTAGCATCACGAACATCACATGAAATACACAGTTTGTGGGATCGCCCTGTGCCCAGAACGGTGGCCTTATCTGCATATTATGAATGCACAGCAATTACGATTAATTGGATGCATAACACCATAACAATAAACTGCACTGCACAAAAACTCAACTCGACAACTAAATTCTATTCTCTTCTGTCATTTCAACGTTTAAGATACTTATTCGGGAACTGGAAGTATTAATTGAGCATTAATTCCCAGGGAGGTGAGAGAGCTCAGTTGGTGGTAGGGTTGGCGCGTGAGTTGTGAGGTTGTGTTCGAGGAGAGGAGGCTCACTCTGTGCCCAAGGCCAACAGGGCTGATCTGTAGGGAGTGCTTGCTGGCATTGGATAACAAAAATATAAACATGCTTTGTTTGCCAGTGTCTGCATTATCAAACTACCCCCCCCCCCCCTAAAGTTAAAAGCGGAATAAAAGTATGACAAATTTACAAAATAAAACTTTAAAAAATGAAAAAGAAAATAAATTCTTGATTAGTACAGGTGTCGGGGGGGTTATGGGAAGAAGGCTGGAGAATGGGTTAAGAGGGAGAGATAGGCCAGCCATGATTGAATAGTGGAATAGACTTGATGGGCCGAATGGCCTAATTCTACTCCAATCACTTATGACAGAGCAAGATATCTCAAGCGTGTGTCTGAACTATACTTTTTGCAGATACAGAAAGTGCTGGAGTAACTCAGCGGGACAGGCAGCATCTCTGGAGAGAAGGAATGGGTGATGTTTCGGGTCGAGACCCTTCTTCAGACCTGCAAGGAATCTGCAGTTCCTTCTTACACAATTCAAAGAGATACCATTCTGTGTCCCAGGACCTACACGGCTACAGAGTTATGGTTACGGTGGCATCTTGGTTGGTATCATGGACTAGATCTCACTGCTAGATGTCAATATTGGCAGCAGATTAGGAAAAGATGATATTGTGTGAGTTGTGATTCTGAATTTGGCTCCATATATCCACCATTATCCACCCAAATGTTAATTGCGTTAAGACTACCCTTTACTGTTATGTTGCATCTTGTAACGACCGCTGTCTGCAGGAAGTTAGACCTGCTGATTAGCTGCACAACTTTTCTTTCACAAGATACTCATTGCAATGCTAGTTCCAAATCTGAGGAAGGACATTATTGCCATAGAGGGAGTGCAGAGAAGGTTCACCAGACTGATTCCTGGGATGTCAGGACTGTCTTATGAAGAAAGACTGGATAGACTTGGTTTATACTCTCTAGAATTTAGGAGATTGAGAGGGGATCTTATAGAAACTTATAAAATTCTTAAGGGTTTGGACAGGCTAGATGCAGGAAGATTGCTCCCGATGTTGGGGAAGTCCAGGACAAGGGGTCACAGCTTAAGGATAAGGGGGAAAACCTTTAAAACCGAGATGAGAAGAACTTTTTTCACACAGAGAGTGGTGAATCTCTGGAACTCCCTGCCACAGAGGGTAGTCGAGGCCAGTTCATTGGCTATATTTAAGAGGGAGTTAGATGTGGCCCTTGTGGCTAAGGGGATCAGAGGGTATGGAGAGAAGGCAGGTACGGGATACTGAGTTGGATGATCAGCCATGATCATATTGAATGGCGGTGCAGGCTCGAAGGGCCGAATGGCCTACTCCTGCACCTAATTTCTATGTTTCTATGTTTCTATGTTATTTCCCAGAAAGTGGACAACTTAAATTGCTGCCAGTCATTCCTCTAGATAGTAATGTTATTCTAATCATTTTAATCCATTAATATTCACTTTTTCCTTATTTCTTTAATGAAGGTTTTCTGAAGGTAAATGCTATGCTTCTACACCTGGTTCAACAGTAAGTTATCATCATAGAGTGATACAGTGTGAAAACAGGCCCCTTGGCCTACTTGCTCACACTGGCCAACATGTCTAGGCTACACTAGTCCCACCTGTCCGTATTTGGCCCATATTCCTCCATATCTGTCCTATCCATGTACCTGTCTAACTGTTTCTTAAACGTTGGGATAGTCCCTGCCTCAACTACCTCCTCTGGCAGCTCGTTCCATACACCCACCACCCTTTGTGTGGAAAAAGCTACCCTTCAGATTCCTTTTCCCCTTCACAAACCTTTGTTCTCTGGTCCTCGATTCACCTACTCTGCGCAAGAGACTCTGTGCATCTACCCTGATCTATTCCTTTCATGAGCAATAGTTGAACTGAACTGTGACTGTACAGCAGGTGAGCTGTAGTGTGACTGTACATCAGGTGAGTTGAACTGTGACTGAATCTACTGTTGCATGGAGGTATTGAACCTCCAGTGCACAGACATAAGGTTCCAGTTCCTCACTCGGCCCACCTCTTTGGTCCAGTTGGCATTTGGTGTTTCTGAGCAAGAGGTGACAGAGTCGGCCACAGTTGCTGCCCCTTCTTGTATCCATGGTGTCTGCTGGAAGGAATGTGACACATGGAGAAGGCACCTTTCCAACAGTTGGATGGTGAGAGTGCCAACATTAAGAACTAGTTGAGGAGAGACAATGTGGGCAGTGAGCAACACTGGGTATCGGGCCCAATAGGTGTCAGCACCTTCGGATGAGAGAGAGGAAAAGATGAAGGAAAGGAAAAAAAATATCAAGAGTTTAGATGCAGGAAAATAACTGCAAGCAGTGACAACTGGAATTAAAATCAATTAATTTATTTTATAATAAATCGCATATAGAGTTGTACATGAAATAGCAGGTATGTTGACGTTTTATCTATTGATTGGTCGGCCTATAATTTGTGATATGATGATGAATGCCAATGGATTATACTTATTAATAAGTTTTGTATTTGACCTGGGTTTCATTGTCGATGTCCATAGCAGCAGGAATGCCAGACTGTGTGACAGGCTCATTGATACTCGATACATGCATCAGTTTCAAACGTTGAAGTCACACTGCCTGAATAATTCCCCCCTCACCAGTGAATACATAGTACACATTGCTGGGAATCCTTGCTGCACAAACCCTGATGACAGAAGCCTTGTGGCACATGGACCAAAGATCAATCGAGGCTTCACTGTGAGTGAGGGCTTTGGTTTGGGCAGGACAGTCTCATCTCTCTCTGACCTCTGGCTTGCCATTCCCCTCTCTGGCAGGCAGCCAGCCGTTTTAAGGCCCCTCTTTGGAAGGTAGGATTGGTGAGCTGCTCACCAGCTCCAAACTTCCTGCTGTCTTCAATCTATTGGCTGTCGTGGTACTGAGCTGCAGACACCAACATCTTCCAGCTCCGAGCCTGAATCCATCATCAAGGCAGAATCAGCACGTCTCCTTGGTTAGTGTGTGCAGAGAGTTAGTGTGTGCAGAGGGTTAGTGTGTGCAGAGGGTTAGTGTGTGCAGAGGGTTAGTGTGTGCAGAGGAGGCTTATTGATGTCTCATTCATGATCATAATCCTATTACTCCTGACAAAGAGCACGTTCTTCTCATACATTCTTTTCAATCTTTTAGAGTCATAGAGTCTTACAGTGGAAATGAGTCCTTTGGCCCAAACTGCCCACAGCGACCAACATATCCCATCTACTCTAGTCCCACCTGCCTGTGCTTGACCCATATCTCTTTATCTATCCTATCCATGTACCTGTCTTAATGTTTTATTAAACGTTGCAATAGTATATATGTATCTACTATATGTAGATTGGCCTCTTTATGCTGTATGTTACATTACTGAACAATTTCAATTCTATCTATAAACCATTTATGACCCTATTATAAACTTATACTGTTCTTTTGAAGAAGAAGAATTGAGTAGATGTAAGAACAGAAAATAAACCGATGTCTGTTAAAAAAAGAAAAGGAAATGAAATATCAGTTGCCTTTCTTGTTAACATGGCAGCACAATGCTCTGGCTTTCCAGAGACGTCTATTTACGAGGATATGATCATTGTATTTGGGTGCCAATAATACAATAGGTTTTAAATAGTGAATCAGAATGTGTGCACTGCATATTCTTGTGATTGAACCAGTGATCTTCAGTGTGGACAATATTCCACCAGTTCTTCTTCCTCTTCCTGCACTGTATGAAAAGAAAAGGCAATTGCCGTTTATTTGGTGCCTTTCAGAACAGCAGGAACTTCTTTACACAGTCACCACTATTGGAATGTAGCGACTATTGTAATATTAGAAACATCTACACGTGTACGACTGCAGATGCTGGTTTAAATCGAAGATAAACACAAAATGCTGGAGTAACTCAGCGGGAAAGGTAGCAACTCTGGAGAGAAGGAATGGGTGATGTTTCGGGTCAAGACCCTTCTGCAGTCTGTCCTGCTGAGTTACCATCTTTGCCATCTGTACACATGACCCCAACAAACAACAGTGTGGTTATGACCAGATACTGTTTCAGTGAAATTGGTTTAATTTAGAGATACTGTGTGCAAACAGGCCCTTTGGCCCACCGAGACCACACCGACCAACAATCACTTTGTATACTCGCACCATCCTACACGCTAGGGACAATTTACAATTCTCACCAAAGCCAATTAACCTACAAACCTGTCCTCGGTCTCCTCCATTGTCGGAGTGAGGCTAAACCAAATTGGAGGAACAGCATCTCATATTTCGCTTGGGCAACTTCCAGCCCAGTGGTATGAATATTGATTTCTCTCACTTCAGGTAGCCCCGGCATTCCCTCTCTCTCTCTCTATCCCTCCCTCACCCTAGTCACACCAACTTCTCGTTTTCACCCAACAAACAGCTAACAATGGCCTGTTTCCTTTATCATCATGACCTTTTTCGCATATCTTTCATTCATTGTTCTTTATCTCTCCACATCACCATCAATATCTCTTGTTTCCCTTATCCCTAACCAGTCTGAAGAAGAGTCTCGACCCAAAACGTCACCCATTCCTTCTCTCCAGAGATGCTGCCTGTCCTGTTGAGTTACTCCAGCTTTTTGTGTCTATCTAAAAAAAACTTGCAGGTTTGGAGTGTGGGAGCAAACCAGAGCACCCAGTGAAAACCCACGCAGGTCACGGGGAGAACGTACAAACTCCATACAGACAGCACCCGTAGTCAGGATTGAACCCGGGTCTCTAGCGCTGTGAGGCAGCAACTCTACCGCTGCGCCACCATGCTGACTCATTATTCATCCAAGGTTTGTTTTCAATAGAAAGTGTCTCATGGGGAAAATAAGAAGTATGAATGGGACAGTCAGCCTTCAGTACGTGGGATGAAATATTTGCTGAGGCATAAAATGCCTTTGGATTAATAACATCTTATAACATGAACCATAATTATAATTAACACTGTAACAATAAACAATGTGCCTCATCTCGGGGCGATTGCCAGGAGCTAAGCGCACATTTCCTGTCAACTGAAGTCATGGAGAACCAGGAAAGACAATGAGTTATAATTCCGCCCTTTCAGTTCCATCTGTGTTTAACTGAAGATAGACACAAAACGCTGGAGTAGCTCAGCGGGTCGGACAGCAACTCAGGAGAGAAGGAGTAGGTGATGTTTCGGGTCGAGACCCTTCTTCAGAGCAGTGAAGGAAGCCGTCTCCTCTCAGCTGGGTACCTGGGGATTGAGCAAAGAGTGGTTGCTGTTTGACAATCCCAGTGGACACATTTACACAAAGTTTGCTTTATTCATCACCAACACGTGGCAGGTTGGGAGCACAGATCTCTTTCTGTTTCAATGTCAGAGAAGGCAGTCGCAATATCATCTCAATTATCCATTGCCATTCTGATGAGGCTGTTTCTGGCTGGAGTCTGCATCGACAGATTGAACTGCAGACCCCAGGAATGTAGCTTTCATGGTCTTGATTTTTAACTCACTTTATCCCCGTACAGTCCATTGTCAGAGAGTCCTTGCCTTCTGATTCTGCTGATGTTTACAGTGAGGCAAGGAGAAAAATAACATGCAGAATTGAGAATCACAAAATAAAAATAGAAAATGTTGGAACCGTTCAGTCAGACAGGCTGCATCAGTGAAGGGAACGACAGGCGAAACTATCCAATCCAATGGCTTTTCTTAAATCTAATGAAAATTGTTAATCTCTTCTGTTCTCGTTCCCAGAAGCTGAGTGACGGCATAAGAATCTTAGACAATTTCTACTTTTATTACAAAAATGCATTTTCCATTCTTCTTGGGTGATTTTTTTTTTTTGACCAAGGACTTTTCTCGCCCATCAGAGAAACGCTGCAGGGATTTCAATGTTTGGTGTTAAGGGTGTTCTGTTGAGGATTTTCATGAGAAATTGTGTTTCAAATTGAGAAAGATTGGCTGGGTTTTGCTGCTCTCCTGTGGCACCTTGTCAGTGGGAAGATAAGATCATTCTGCACATTAAACATTTCTTTTCTAAAACAAGGATTCTTTGTTCACCAACGTGAAAAACACACAATGGCTTGGTTTCTCAAAAGCAACTCAGTTCACTTTCAATGGCATCGGGACTTTGGAGAGAAAGGCAAGGGGTGAAATGGAATGGGACTGATGAGTCAATACAATTAGTCAAGATCAAACTTTGTGCAACCCTTCCTGAATGCATCATTTGAATCCTCGGTAAGGCAGTGCTCCCTCTAACTAACGACATATTGTGTAATCTCAACAGACAGCAGTGGCCATGTGCAGTTACATCATCTTTCAAATGTCCTTTAATTCCTGAAACTCCAATAGGTAGCTAGAGATAAAGAGACTGGCCTGCACGAGGTGTGGCAAATATGTGCATGATCAAGAGGCGAATACTCCAGTATGGGAAGTCACAGAGAGAAAGTGGAAGAGTCAGAAGAGGAGGTAATGACTTCACAATATGTTTCACCCTTTGTGATCTGCATCCTATTCCTTGCATTGTTCTCTCCAAGGTGGAGCACCGTGCCACCTCGAGGCTTCCATCTAGTGGGTTGGACAAGAACCAGTAAAACCATATTGGGTACATCAAAGACTGGACTTCATGATGTTGGGATGCATGCTTGGGATTCCAGTACATCTTGGATGGACCTCTACAAATAGGGTCCTACATTATTGCACTTAAACACCACCAAACATTGATACTGTTCTCAACCACATAGATGGGGTCTGGATACAATGGATGTGGGGAGGATGTTTCCACTAGTGGGAGAGTCTAGGACCAGAGGTCATAGCCTTGGAATTAAAGGATGTTCCTTTAGGAAGGAGATGAGGAGGAATTTCTTTAGTCAGAGGGTGATGAATCTGTGGAATTCATTGCCACGGAAGGTTGTGGTGGCCAAGTGAGTGGATATTTTAAAGGCAGAGATAGATAGATTCTTGATTAGTTAGGGTGTCGGGGGTTATGGGGAGAAGGCAGGAGAATGGGGTTAGGAGGAAGAGTTAGATCAGCCATGATTGATTGGCAGAGCAGACTTGATGGGCCGAATGGCCTAATTCTGCTCCTATTACTTATGAGCATGGACTTATGAGATCCTGCGGTCAGCAGACATAAGGTATAGATGCTGCAAGGATTACTGTCATCTCACCATGCATACGGTCTCGAGGTATAGTCAGCTTTGTGGGTTCAAGGGAGATCTCCAAAATTCTTTTCTTTTCCAAGCTTTTCCTTTCGCAAAGCAATATGAGTGGTTGTATTGGTTTGGAGTAATGGTCTACCACAGATATCTCGTGGCAGGATAGGACTATCTTGAAGGGCAAATTGGCATTTTCCATCATTTGTTATAATGATATATTTCAGCTGTCTCACGAATAATATCCAGTGATTAGGCAGAGCATGTTTTGATCCTGTTAATGGTCGAATTCATAAATGTTCATAAGTGATAGGAGCATAATTAGGCCATTTGGCCCATCGAGTCTTTTCCGTCATTCAATAATGGCTGATCATTCTTTCACTCCAAGCTCATTCACCTGCCTTCTCCCTATAACCTCTGACATCCATACTAATCAAGAATTTGCCAATCTCTGCCTTAAACATATCTACTGACTTGGCCTCCACTGTCATCTGTGGCATAGAATTCCACAGATTCACCACCTTCTGACTAAAGGAATTCCTTCTCATCTCCTTCCTAAAATGTACTTTTCTCCAACTTACTGGAATGCTCAGGTTTTTGGCTCAGAGAGCAACAGAATGTATCTGCTGCTACTCACCAGGAATGTGGCAATTCTCTTAATGTCATAAACATCACCATATGATTGGAACTGATGTAATTAGTAACTCTACCTCTTTCTAGTGGGCGGCACAACTCTTGTCAGCAGCGGCCTCTGCAGTCCGTCTGTCTTTTTTATTGTTTTCTGTCTTGTTCTATGTAGTTTTTATTGTTTTTTTTGTCGGGGTATGTGTGTGGGGGTGGGGTGGGGTAACTTTAAGGTCTTTCCCCTGCACGGGAGACCCGACCTTTTCTTTGTCGGGTCTCCGTTGTCGTTGGGGCTGCAACGTGGAGCGGCCTCCAACAGGAATGACCTGGGGCTCCAGTCGCGGAGCTGCGGATTTACTCACCATCACGGAGCTGGCCGAGTCCGGAGCGGGTGGAGCTGTGGTGGACGCTACTGTGACCCGACACCCGGAGATTCGGAAGCTCCTACCGCGGGTCTGTGGACAGTAATACCGGGAGCCCGCGGGCTCCCTGGTGGGAGACCGCTTTTCGGGGCTTCCGCAACGGCGACTTCTCCCGCCCGAGTTGCGGGGTTGAAGATTACCTGGAGCGGGGCCTGCATCACCGCCCCGCGCGGCTTGGAATGGCCGCGGGACTTCGTGAGCGCCCGTCGGGGCTCC
Organism: Amblyraja radiata; assembly: GCF_010909765.2. Classification (NCBI taxonomy): domain Eukaryota; kingdom Metazoa; phylum Chordata; class Chondrichthyes; order Rajiformes; family Rajidae; genus Amblyraja; species Amblyraja radiata. The sequence goes on along the minus strand of NC_045986.1, from coordinate 31,688,465 downwards.
AACACCAAGAGCCCGCCGGTGCTCCAACACCAAGAGCCCGCCGGGGCTCCAACACCAAGACCCGGTGCGTGGCCTTGCATCACCCGGCGTGACTTTAATGGCTGCGGGACATTTAACATCGCCCGCCGGGGGCTTTGACTCTGTCTTTGACTCTGACATGGGGGGGAGAGCGGAGTGCAGGGGAGAGATATGTTTAAGTTTTGCCTTCCATCACAGTGAGGAGGACTCACTGTGATGGATGTTTATGTGAATTGAATTGTGTTGGTGTGTGTCTTGGTTCTTTTTTTGTATGGCTGCAGAAACCAAATTTCGTTTGAACCTCATGTGAGGTTCAAATGATAATAAAAGGTATTGTATTGTATTGTATTGTATTAAACGTGTCACATCAACCACTATCCCTGTCTGTAGATCTCATTTGAATCCTTCTTGATGTAGTTGGAGACCTTTCTCTTTGCTTTAGGTCCCTAAGCCATAATGTTTATGTTTACATCTACCATTGTAGATCTGGTCCATTGGTTCTGAGAGACCTCCCATCCTTCTCTGCACCTTCTCAAAAGCTCCAGCAGGCACATCATGGAGTTACAACACCACCCATGGATGACAACTGTGTTACCAATGGATAGTATTTGTTCTGACTTGGCTCATTCTCCACACTGTGAAGCCCTGTCTTCCTCATGTAAACGCCACTGATGTGAATTGGCCGAGGATAAAGGCATATCAAACGCGGACTATTTTCCTCACGAGTCTGTGGCTGTTGCTCAGTTGTTTTAGTGCTTCCAGTTGCCACATTTCCTCATCCTACCTTCTACGTTTCCCCTTCCCACTTTGTACCCAGAGCACTGTGATTGCAGTGTCCAGTGGTAGATCAAGCTCCTGCTGCCTCTACGGTGTCCAGTGGTAGATCAAGCTCCAGCTGCCTCTACAGTGGCCAGTGGTAGATCAAGCTCCAGCTCCTGTTACAGTGTCCAGTGGTAAATCAAGCTCCAGCTGCCTCTACTGTGGCCAGTGGTAGATCAAGCTCCTGCTCCTGTTACAGTGGCCAGTGGTAGATCAAGCTCCAGCTGCCTCTACAGTGTCCAGTGGTAGATCAAGCTCCTACCACTGGCCACTGTAACAGGAGCAGATCAAGCTCCAGCTGCCTCTACAGTGGCCAGCAGTAAATTAAACATCTGCTGCTGTTACTCTTTATTTCCACAGAGTCTTGGTGCATTAAACTATTTTGACTTGACCTCCTCTTGTATTTCATTTTGTTGCACCAAGTCTTGCGTTAAAAATGTAAGTCTTGAGTGTGAAACGAAGCTTTTGCAAATTTTTATTCCTCTCAAAATTAATTGATGCCAAATTGTATCGATTGTATTTTAGAATGTAGCTGAATATGTGATTAGTTGTGAATGGGGTGGAGGAAAACCAGAGAAGACCATGCACATCATAGGGATTCTGTGCTACTGCATTGCTTTGACAACTGGTGGAGGTGTCAATACTTGTCGAGAAACACACTAGGGTTGATTATTTAAAGAGTGTTGAAGAAATTACATGTTTCTTGTGCATATTTTGTGGTTTAAGAAAGAATGAACTTTTTTTTCTCGTTTATTATAGTGTTCAGTCTGAAGGGTCTCAACCTGAAACGTCACCCATTCCTTCTCTCCAGAGATGCTGCCTGTCCTGCTGAGTTACTCCAGCGTTTTGTTTCCATACGATGTTTTCATATTGTGTTGTGCTGCTGCAAGCAAGAATGTCATTGTTCTATCTGGGACACATGACAATAAAACACTCTGGACTCTTGTATTTTCATGAAAAGTAAAACACAAAATGCTGGCAAATCTCTGGAGGACATGGAGACGTTTCAGGTCAGGACCGTGACCCACTGGTCAACCTGAGGAGCACCTTCAACAACAGACTGGTTCCACCAAGATGCAGCACAGAACGCCACAGGAGATCCTTCTTCCCTGTGGCTATCAAACTGTACAACTCCTCCCCCTTCTGTCTTGGGGTAGACTGAGACTGACTCTCCTTTTTCTCTCTTCCCCCCCCCCCGAGTGGAGGTATGAAAACTCACCACCACTAAGGAGTTAGTTCCTTAGGAGCTCGATTTAATCATGTATAGTCTTTCTGCTGACAAAAGCTTTTCACTGTACCTCGGTACACGTGACTAAACTGAGTTATGTGGCCAGAAACCTGGCTTTCCATGACTTGGTTTCACTTTGAGATCAGCTTCATTGATGCTGAATGCCTTCATTAGATGGAACAACTCAGTAAAGTGCCAACATAACAACTACAAAGTGATCTTCTAAAGATATGAAGGGAAAAATAGTTAATTGTAGAAACATTCAGAGTGGACTATGTTTGTCCAGAATGCCAGACAGACAGTTCAAGTTCAAGTGAGTTTATTGTCATGTGTCCCTGTATAGGATAATGAAATTCTTGCTTTGCTTCAGCACACAGAAAATAGTAGGCATTTACTACAAAACAGATCAGTGTGTCCATATACCATAATATAAATATATACACACATGAATAAATAAACTGATAAAGTGCAAATAACAGAAAATGGTTATTAATAATCAGAGTTTTGTCCGAGCCAGGTTTAATAGCCTGATGGCTGTGGGGAAGTAGCTATTCCTGAACCTGGTTGTTGCAGTCTTCAGGTTCCTGTACCTTCTACCTGAAGGTAGCAGGGAGATGAGTGTGTGGCCAGGATGGTGTGGGTCTTTGATGATACTGCCAGCCTTTTTGAGGCAGCGACTGCGATAAATCCCCTCGATGGAAGGAAAGTTGGAGCCGATGATGGACTGGGCAGTGTTTACTACTTTTTGTAGTCTTTTCCTCTCCAGGGCGCTCAAATTGCCGAACCAAGCCAGACAGAGGCAGTGGCTTATAGTGTGTGAACAGGGGGAGGTGAGACTCCGTTTGATCCAGTCTGGTCACCACTAATGAAATCTCAGTCTAATCACGGACTCCGTGGCCTTCCCCAACCTGTGTCGAGGGATTGGCTGCCAGAGTGGAAATCCCAACACTGGTCCGCTTGAACTTGTTCATTCACAGCGGCAGCTTTGCTTCAGTAATCTGCGTCTTCAGCTGTTTCTCCCGCAGTTTCCCTTTTAATGTTTAATATCCATTTTGGTGGGGAACGGAGGGATCTGCAACTTTAGCACAGTCTCCAACTTCAGACTTACTGGCAGAACCAGCACCTGTGCTAAGAGGTTGTCACTCCCACTCCATTAACTCTGTATTATCCATGCTGACAGACATGTACTGACATGGGAGGGTGCAGGAGAGGTTTACCAAACGCTGGAGTAACTCAGCGGGACAGGCAGCATCTCTGGAGAGAAGGAATGGGTGACGTTTCGGGTCGAGACCCTTCTTCAGACTGATGTCAGGGGAGTGGGCGGGACAGAGATAGAATGTAGTCGGAGACAGTAAGACTGGTGGAAGAACTGGGGAGGGGATGGAGAGAGGGAAAGCAAGGGCTATTTGAAGTTAGAGAAGTCAATGTTCATACCGCTGGGGTGTAAGCTGCCCAAGCGAAATATGAGGTGCTGTTCCTCCAAACTGCGCTGGGCCTCACCCTGACAATGGAAGAGGCCCAGGACAGAAAGGTCAGTGTGGGAATGGGAGACAGAGTTAAAATGCTGAGCAACTGGGAGATCAGGTAGGTTAAGGCCGACTGAATGGAGATGTTCAGTGTGTGCTTGTGCTGGTTTAAATCAAAGGGAGACACAAAATGCTAGAGTAACTCAGCGGGACAGGCAGCATCCTCAATGTCCTCATGGTATGTCTACTTTGAAAACATTCTCCTCAATCTGCCGTTCTTTCCTCCACATTTTTACCAAATGCTACCTGGATGAGAGGGGGTCAGCTACAAGGAGTGGTTGGACAAACCTGGGTGAGAGGGGGTCAGCTACAAGGAGTGGTTGGACAAACCTGGATGAGAGGGGGTCAGCTACAAGGAGTGGTTGGACAAACCTGGATGAGAGCGGGTCAGCTACAAGGAGTGGTTGGACAAACCTGGATGAGAGGGGGTCAGCTACAAGGAGTGGTTGGTCAAACCTGGATGAGAGGGGGTCAGCTACAAGGAGTGGTTGGACAAACCTGGATGAGAGGGGGTCAGCTGCAAGGAGTGGTTGGTCAAACCTGGAATGTTTTATCTGGAGGGAAGACCTGATAGAAGTTTGTAAGGTTTAGTTTACATATATAGTGTGGAAACAGGCCAAACCGATCACCCTTTCACACTAGTTCTGTTATTCCACTTTCACAACCTGTACACTGGGACAATTTACAGAGCCAATTTCACAACAAACCAGCACGTCTTTGGGATATGGGAGGAAAAAGGAAACCCATGTTGTCATAGGGAGAACGTGCAAACTCCACACAGACAGTGCCCAAGGTCAGGATCAAACCTGGTTCGCTGGCGCTGTGAAGCAGCAGATCTACCAGCTGTGCTGTCCATATTTTGTCCACATCGGCCACTTTGTCCACAGTTCAGGACTGGATCCAAGGCAGTGAAATCTGTCTTCGATTCTTGAATACCGCATCAGAGATAAGAAGGGAAATGGCAATGGCTTGACCGAGATAAATGGGAAATGTCCCAGGCCGTGTGGTCAGTACACCAATGACTGCTTGAGATTACCATGTTAGTGGAGTGTGGGATGAACTTTAACTTGATAAATCTGGTAAATTGCAGGCTGGCACCAGAAAATAAATATGAAGCTACTAGACCGTGGCTAAAGCCAAATGTATTCGGCTGAATGATGCTCGTCACTCTGTGGGGGAAACCCCATCTGCACAAATTATGGGTGATCCATGCAAGACAATGAAGGATGGGCAACACATACTGCCCTAAAGATGCAACAATCCACAGTCTCGTTACTTATGTGAAGGTGATGAACTTGGACTCCTAAACAGACCCGACAACAGCTGATTCTACAGATAGAGAATAACAAGGGGAAAAAAACACTAGTGGGTGTAATTTATAGACCTCCAAATAGCTGTGACGCTGTTAGTCAGAACATAAATCTGCAAATAGTTGACGCATGTAAAAAGGGAACTGCTGTAATCATGGGGGACTTCAATTTTCATATTAATTGGGCAAACCAAACTGGGCAGGGTAGACTAGAGGAAGAGTTTATAGAATGTATTAGAGACGGGTTCCTAGAACAGTATGTCACAGAACCGACAAGGGGGGAGGCAATCTTGGATCTGGTCCTGTGTAATGAAGCAGGATTAATTAAAAATGTCATAGTTAGGGACTCGTTGGGAACAAGTGACCACAATATGGTCGAATTCCATATTCAAATAGAAGGGGAGCAGGTTGAAACTCAGGCTAGGGTGCTTAGTCTAAATAAGGGGGATTATGAAGGTATGAGGACTGATCAAAGTTGACTGGGATAGCAGACTCAAGAATAAGACGGTACATGAGCAGTGGTGTACGTTTAAGGATCTACTGTATAACCTTCAAGAAAAATTTATTCCTATGAAGAAAAAAAGGGGTAAGGGTAAGAACAGTCAGCCATGGCTCAGTAAAACTATAAAGGATAGTATTCGGCTGAAGGCAAGGGCATATAAGGTAGCCAGAGATAGTGGGAGGGTAGAGGATTGGGAAGCATTTAAAGGTCAGCAAAAAATAACTAAGAGATTAATTAAGACGGGGAAAATAGACTATGAAAGGAATTTAGCGAACAACATAAAAACTAATAGTAAGAGTTTTTATAGCTATATAAAAAGAAAAAGGGTGGCTAAGGTGAACGTTGGTCCATTGGAGGGTGAGACTGGAGAGTTGTTGGTGGGGAACATGGAAATGGCAAAGGCATTAAACGAGTATTTTGTATCAGTCTTCACCATAGAAGACACAAAAAATATTCCAACGCTGGATAAACAGGGGGCGGTAGGAATGGAGGAGCTAAATACTATTAAGATCACCAAGGAGGTGGTATTAGGGAAATTAATGAGACTGAAGGAGGATAAATCCCCTGGGCCTGATGGATTACATCCAAGGGTCTTGAGGGAGATAGCGGTGGGGATTGTGGATGCATTGGTGATAATTTTCAAAAACTCCCTGGAGGCAGGAACGGTCCCAGTGGATTGGAAAATGGCCAATGTTACACCTATATTTAAAAAAGGAAGTAAACAGAAGGCGGGTAACTATAGACCGGTTAATCTAACATCGGTGGTGGGTAAAATGTTAGAGACAATTATTAAAGAAACACTAACGGGGCACTTGGATAAACATGACTTCATCGGACAGAACCAGCATGGTTTTGTGAAGGGGAAGTCCTGTTTAACGAATCTGCTCGAATTCTTTGAGGAAGTAACAACCCGGGTGGATAAAGGGGAACCGGTGGATGTGGTATACTTGGACTTCCAAAAGGCTTTTGACAAGGTGCCACATAAGAGACTATTGCTAAAAATAAAAAATTATGGGATTGGGGGTAATATATTAGCATGGGTAGAGGATTGGCTAACAAATAGGAAGCAGAGAGTGGGGATAAATGGTTCATACTCGGGATGGCAACCGGTAACTAGCGGGGTTCCGCAAGGGTCGGTGCTGGGACCCCAGTTGTTTACAATTTATATAAATGATTTGGAGGAGGGAACCAAGTGTAATATATCAAAATTTGCGGACGATACAAAAATGGGAGGAAAAGTAGGGGATGAGGAGGATAGGAAGAGTCTGCAAAAGGATATAGATAAGCTAGGTGAGTGGGCAACAACTTGGCAGATGAAATTTAATACTAATAAATGTGAAGTCATTCACTTTGGGAAAAAAAATGATAGGGCAAGTTATTTTCTAAATGAGGAGGAGCTGCGTTGTAATGCAACGCAAAGGGATCTAGGGGTAGTAGTACATGAATCACTAAAAGTTAGTATGCAGGTGCAGCAAACAATCAGGAAGGCCAATGGAGTTTTGGCCTTTATTGCTAGGGGGATTGAGTATAAAAACACGGAGGTCTTGCTGCAGCTGTACACAGTATTAGTGAGACCACATTTGGAATACTGTGTACAGTTCTGGGGTCCATACTTAAGAAAGGATGTACTAGCCCTGGAGGCAGTGCAGCAAAGGTTTACAAGATTAATTCCTGCAATGAGGGGATTGACATATGAGGAAAGGTTAAGTAGGCTGGAACTCTACTCTTTGGAGTTTAGAAGAATGAGAGGCGATCTCATTGAAACATATAAGATCGTGAGGGGCCTTGATCGGGTGGATGCACCGAGGATGTTCCCAATGATCGGGGAAACTAGAACTAGGGGACATAGTTGCAGAATAAGGGGGGGCTCTTTTAAAACTGAGATGAGGAAGAACTTCTTCACCCAGAGGGTGGTTAATTTATGGAATTCACTGCCCCAGGGAGCAGTGGAAGCAGAAACGTTAAATATATTTAAGTCTAAAATAGATGGTTTTTTAGCTGCCAAGGGGATAAGGGGCTACGGGGAGAGGGCAGGGATATGGACCTAGGTATGGTTAGTATAGTAAGACCTGAGTGATCTCCTGGACAAGTGTCGATCGCCTAGATTGGGGTCGGAGAGGAATTTCCCGGATTTTTTTCCCGAATTGGACCTGGGTTTTTATCCGTTTTTTTGCCTCCCCCAGGAGATCACGCGGTTCTTGGGGTGGAGAGGGGTGATAGCGGTATAAAGGGGAGGGTAGTGTCTTGTGTTCTGTGTCTTGTGTCTACTGTTTGTGTGTAAGTGTGTCTGTTTAGTGTTCAGCCATGAGCGAATGGCGGTGCGGGCTCGACGGACCTGGTGGTCTACTCTCGCACCTACTTTCTATGTTTCTATGTTTCTATGTTTCTATGAACTTGGACTCCTAAACAGACCCGACAACAGCTGATTCTAATCCCAACCTAATGTAAAGCATGAAGGCACAAGGAACTGCAGATGCTGGAATCTTGAGTAAAATACAAACTGCTGGAGGAATTCAGCAAGTCCGACAGCATCTGCGGAGGTGTTCTACCCAGCTATTCCTCCCCTTCTTACCACAGAAAACTAACCTGACAAAGAGTCACGGACCTGAAGCTGTCGTTCTGTTTCTCCTTCTACAGTTGCTGCCGGACTTAGACAATAGGTGCAGGAGTAGGCCATTCGGCCCTTCGAGCCAGAACCGCCATTCAATGTGATCATGGCTGATCATCCCCAATCAGTACCCTGTTCCTGCCTTATCCCCATATCCCATGACTCCGCTATTTTTAAGAGCCCTATCTAGCTCTCTCTTGAAAGCATCCAGAGAACCTGCCTCCACCGCCCTCTGAGGCAGAGAATTCCACAGACTCACCACTCACAGTTTCCTCGTCTCTGTTCTAAATGGCTTACTCCTTATTCTTAAACTGTGGCCCCTGGTTCTGGACTCCCCCACAGACTGGCTCACTGAGTGCATGAGTGTTTCCAGAGTTTACTTCACTTTGCAACATCAATTATCTGCTACATGTTCATTAACTACCGTCAAGCTATTTTTCCTGAAGAACCTATTCATGTTTTTATTGGGAGTAGGCACTGCAGTTTCCTGTACTCTTTAGATTTCATTATCCAGGTAAATTGAGTGTTCCATTTGCTATGCGTGATATCTCCAATTCACTGATCTGTGGTCAACAAGCACTCAACTCTAAATGCCTCTGTGCTGAATCTTAATTAGAATTGTCTGAGTCAGTCTGTGGGATGCCAAGTTCATCACCTTTGGCCACTGGGTAAACTGAGCTCAGTTTGTTGGTTTTGTACGTTCCAGAGAAGTACGTACTCCCACTCGTCATTGCCCTGAGGGCTTTATACATTAACCACTGTGTGAGCTGAGACCAAATTATCACCCTTTGAGGGCCAGAGAGAGCAATTTGTCTTTGACCACAAGGATGGGTTCATGGTCCTTCTAGAACCTACCCCCAGGTGATGAGATTCATCCCGTTGCATTTCACTGATGGGATGAACTCGGAACCCCTGTGGGGAAAGGATTGGAGGATTCTCACATTTGTAAGCTGTTATCAATGAACAAGTCGCCTTGAATACCCATTGATTAGGCCCTCACAGCCAAAGAAATTCCTCCTCCTCTCCTTCCTAAAGGAACGTCCTTTAATTCTGAGGCTGTGACCTCTGGTCCTGGACTCTCCCACTAGTGGAAACATCCTCTCCACATCCACTCTATCCGGGCCTTTCACTATTCTGTACGTTTCAATGAGGTCCCGCTTCATCCTTCCAAACTCCAGCGAGTACAGGCCCAGAGCTTGTCCTCGATGTGATCTAATCAGTGACCCACTGTCCACGCATCTCCTATTTACCCCTCCATTTGTTTTTTCCCACTTCTAGATTCATTTATCACTCACTTTTTTTTTGTTTGTGTTCACAATCACTAAGCAACAATCTTCACACAATCCCTGAACTAGGCGACAAAGGATGCAAACGCACAATGTGTTGTAGGCCGTGGATGTTGGCGCCCATTCTGTCCTTGTGTTAATAAATGCTCTCCAGTTGCTACTTTCATTTTATAAAGTATGAATGTGAAGCTCTGTCATCTGCTTATCTACTGATTCATTGAAATATGTCAACCAGGAAACGGATAAACTATCCATGTAAGGAACAACACTGAGCTAAGGGTGTGGACCACATCACCAAACTAAGCCCAGGAAAAGCACAGCAGCTCCATCAACAGTAGATAACAATGCATAACATGACACACAGTGCTGGAGTAACTCAGCGGGTCAGGCAGCATCTGTGGAGAACATGGATAGGTGGCGTTTCACAGAGTGCTGGAGTAACTCAGCGGGTACAGCAGCATCTATGGAGCTAAGGAAATAGGCAACGTTTCGGGCCGAAACCCGGAAGGGTTTTGGCCCGAAACGTTGCCTATTTCCAGAAGGGTTTCGGCCCGAAACGTTGCCTATTTCCTTAGCTCCATAGATGCTGCTGCACCATAACTCAGCGGGTCAGGCAGCATCTGTGGAGAACATGGATGGGAGATGTTTTGGGAGGGGACCCTTCTTAAGTCTGATTGCAGGGAGGGGTGAGGGGGAAGAAAGCTGGAAGAAAGGAGGGGCAGGACAAGCCTGGCAGGTAATATCCGACACGGGTGAGGAGGGCGTTTTAATGGCAGGTGGTTGGACAAAGGTATAGCTGCTTTAATAAATCAACCCTCATGTCTTAACCAAAAAATATCACCCATTCCTTCTCTCCAGAGATGCTGCCTGTCCCGCTGAGTTGCTCCAGCACTGTGTTAATACAAGCAAGTTTCTCTAAGTCTGGAAGGGTTAAAAAAAATTGTTTCATGTTTCTTAGAAAAATGTTAAAAGGACAGGGGGGCGGGTGCAGGGGCAGCTCCAGCGTGTGGGTGCAGGGGTGTGGGTGCGTGGGTGCTGGGGTGCAGGGGTGGGGGTGCGGGGGTGGGGGTGCGGGGGTGGGGGTGCGGGGGTGGGCGTGTGGGGGTGGGGGTGCAGGGGTGGGGGTGCAGGTGCAGGGGAGTGGATGCAGGGGCAGCTCCATGGTGCGGGGGTGGGGGTGCGGGTGCAGGGGTGGGGGTGATGTGGGTGCAGGGGCAGCTCCAGCGTGTGGTTGCGGGGGTGCGGGTGCAGGGGTGCTGGTGCAGGGGCAGCTCCATGGTGCGGGGGTGTGGGTGCTGGGGTGCAGGGGTGGGGGTGCGGCGGTGGGGGTACGGGCGGGGATGGGGGGGGTGGGGGCGGGGGTACGGGCGGGGGTACGGGTGGGGGTACGGGTGTGGGGGTACGGGTGGGGGTACGGGTGGGGGTGCGGGGGTACGGGTGCGGGGGTGGGGGTGCAGGGGTGTGGGTGCTGGGGTGTGGGTGCGGGGGTGCGGGTGCAGGGGCAGCTCCAGCGAGTGGCTACCCTCCTATCTGCTCAGTTTGTTACCGTCAGCAACAGGCTGCTGTGAGCTAATCTGTAAGTGCACCAAAGAGTGAAAAATGAAACTGTCTTGTTGCTCCTGAAGTTACTGATTCTGCTAATCCTTCAGTTTCTCTGGAAAACAGTCAATCTTTTTATTCTCGGGGGACGGGGATTTCCCTGATTAATTAATTCAGGATTTGCCGGGGACCACAGGGCGACAGGTCTCCATTGTGAGGTTGCTCAGCGTGAACACAAGCAGCTTCACATCTTCCTCTACCCTCCCCTGGGCCACAGACCGACACCACAGGCTAGTCGCAACTCCCCACAGCCTGATAGGATTAGACGTGCAGTTTGCAGAATAATCAATTAGTCTGGTTTGAGATGCTGCGCACATCATCACGTCAGCCTAACTTACACTGTTGCTACAAACCCACAAACCCCTTCATTTGTCCACCCCCACCCTCATCTATGTCCTGGCATCTTGTGCTCACACGTGTGTGTGTGTGTGTGTGTGTGTGTGTGTGTGTGTGTGTGTGTGTGTCCATGTGGGTGTGTGTGTATGTGCGCGCCTGTGTGGCTGTGTTCATGTGTGTGTGTGCACACATTCTAACTCACGACATGCCTTACAAGGAGAGGACACCAGCCATCAGGAGTAACTGATCCTTCTAATCCCACCTCCGGGCACGGAAACTCACTACCCCGCAATGTGGCTATCCTCCCACGTGTGCAAGGTATTGGGTTGTTGGTCGCTGTGAATTGTCTAGTGTGTGGCCGTTACATCCTTAGAGGGCTGAGGAGGTTTGGTATGTTGATGAATACTCTACAGGTGTACAGTAGAGAGCTGGTGACTTGGAGCACCATAACTGGTTCAGCACCTTAATGGAGATGGGAGAGTGGGAAAGAGTGCCCCGTCATCTCATAGTACAGACTTCTGGAACATTCTGGAAATGTTCCACAGGTCTGGAGAGACTGTCCTGATAATGTAGTGGGAATGAGAAGATCAACTTCAAGTATTGCAGAATTTATAGCTTCAAGGATGATAAATTGCTCGAGTATAAAATTACATGTTGATCCAGATCAATTTGTCAGAAAATCCTAACAAACTGGAGAGACAAGGAACTGCAGATGCTCTAACCTTGAGCAAAACACAAACTGCAGGAGGAACTCAGCAGGTGCATTAGTACAGGAAGTGTTGGCGTTTTGGATCAAGATCCTGCAGCAGAACTACAAACCTGCAGATGTTAGAAACCTGAAATAATATCAAAAACTACTGGAAACACTCAGCAGGTCCGGCAGCATCTGTGGAAGGGGAAACAGAGTCAATGTTTCAAGTTGAAGACACTTCTCTCTGATGATGGGTCTCTGACCTAAACCCTTGGTTCGGTTACTCTTGCCACAGATGCTGCCTGACCTACAGGGGGTTTCCTGCATTTCTCTGTTTCTCCGATCCTGGTGAAAATGAACCAGCGATATCTTTCAGCAGCGATCCTGGCTGGGGGAGAGAGTAGAGGGGGGGAGAGAGTAGAGGGGGAGAGAGTAGAGGGGGAGAGAGAGGGGAGAGTAGAGGGGGAGAGAGTAGCAGTACAGGGGGAGAGAGTAGAGGGTGGGGGGATGATGAGGCCCTCTTCCCTCCTGCATTTAGTCATCCCCAGCATTTAACCATTTATCACTGTCCTGGATCACTGTCACCCCCCCCCCCAACACACTCGGACCACCTCGGATCTGAGCTGTGCCCTGTCCCGGCCCCTGGGACAGGGGGTTTCTATGTCAAGAATCTCCCGTCACTACAGTGAGAGTGAGAAAGCTGAACCTTGCTGAAAGTTCAAGGTGAGGCACCTGAGTAAAGGAAGAGTTGGATTTCCCAGCCCTGCCTGGGTGAGTGGGGGATTAGAGAAGATTTATGTCATTAAGGTGCATCATTTAACACCAAAGCATGTCAAAGTGAGACTGCTGCCATTTTGATGCATTATCCGTATTGGCCACCCCACTTGTCACCCTGAAGGCAAGGTTTCATCAGCCTTTATTAACTCGGTATGTCAACATTCACTGTGACAGCAGCGAGTACACCCGGAGCACTCTCTCAGCCTTCTGTACTCATTCTGTGACTGCACTATCTGTTTATACGTCCATAGACTGCTGGTTTAGCACGACTTTCAGCTTGATAAAGTGAGCAGATATTGCGAGCAATGAGCCTGCGGGAAGACAGACACAAAAAGCTGGAGCAACTCAGCAGGACAGGCAGCATCCCTGGAGAGAAGGAATGGGTGACGTTTCGGGTCGAGACCCTGCTTCAGACTGGTATCATGCACTCTGCTCTGCCAATCTTTGAGGTTCAATTGTTCTTGAAGGGAGCAGGAAATGATTTAGTTTATCGTGGAGAACACACAACTATTTTACTATGTCTAGGATCTTGGATTGGATTACACATTGGATCTTAGAAACATAGAAACATAGAAATTAGGTGCAGGAGTAGGCCATTCGGCCCTTCGAGCCTGCACCGCCATTCAATATGATCATGGCTGATCATCCAACTCAGTATTCCGTACCTGCCTTCTCTCCATACCCTCTGATCCCCTTAGCCACAAGGGCCACATCTAACTCCCTCTTAAATATAGCCAATGAACTGGCCTCGACTACCCTCTGTGGCAGGGAGTTCCAGAGATTCACCACTCTCTGTGTGAAAAATGTTTTCCTCATCTCGGTCCTAAAAGATTTCCCCCTTATCCTTAAGCTGTGACCCCTTGTCCTGGACTTCCCCAACATCGGGAGCAATCTTCCTGCATCTAGCCTGTCCAACCCCTTAAGAATTTTGTAAGTTTCTATAAGATCCCCTCTCAATCTCCTAAATTCTAGAGAGTATGTAGATCAAGGGTCCCTAACCTGGGGTAAAATTACCCCCAGGGTGAACATATCCCCCCCCAGGGGGTAAATTTGTTGATTCTAGATTTGTTAAAAACAGTATTTTTAAATGTCCCCTTTGTCGGTTGCTTATCGTGGTAGAAGTGTAACTCAAAATACTGAACTAAACAGGGTGGGGGTAAATGTTCTTGCCAGGAGTAAACTGGACGAGAAAGGTTGAGAACCCTGGCCTGCTGTCGATATTCATTGCCTGTATTATCTATCCAATGCTCTCACAATAGTTTGTGTGAAACCTCAGTATTTTGCAGTATTGTTGGGATCGTCTAGATTAGTTCAGATCGGTTGACTCTTAAATATTGCAGAGAGTTGTGGACGTATCCCAGATCATCGCACAAGCCAGCCTCCTTTCCATTGACTCCATCTACACCTCACACTGCCTCGCCAAGGCCAGCAGCATCATCAAGGACCAGTCCCACCTCAGGGCTTCAGATCTCCTCACAGCCTTGATCCAAAGCATTAAAATGGAGGTGATGTGAAACGGACTGCCCTTGATATCAAGACAATACATGACTGATAAGAAACATAGACAATAGGTCCAGGAGTAGGCCATTCGGCCCATCGAGCCAGCACCGCCATTCAATAGGATCATGGCTGATCATCCAAAATCAGTACCCTGTTTCTGCTTTCTCCCCATATCCCTTGATTCTGTTAGCCCCAAGAACTACAGTATATCTAACAGTGAATCTAATGAATACATCCAGTGAATTTCCTCCACTGCCTTCTGTGGCAAAAAGTTCCACAGATTCACAACTCTCTGGCTGAAATGTTTTCCTCATCTCAGTCCCAAATGGCCTACCCCTTATTCTTACAGAAGTCATATTGAAAGTCAGGTGAATGGGCATTAAGGGAAAATCTCTCGAATGATGTGAGTCTTACCTTGCACAAAGGAAAATGGCTCTGGTTTCATTGATTGAAAGATACAGAATGGAAACAGGCCCTTCGGCCCACCGAGTCCATGCCGGCCATCGATCACCCAATCACACTAGTTCTATGTTATCCCGTGGTCACGGGGAGAACATACAAACTCTGGACAGAGATGCTGCCTGACTCATTGAGTTACTCCAGCACTTGATGTCTTTTTCATAGACCGGCATCTACAGTTCATTTAGTATGGATTCTTGTAGCATATTCTGCAGCAAGATGAACACTGATGCAGACATGTTAGAGAATGTGTCTCTAACCTCATATTTTGCTTGGGCAGTTTACACCCCAGCGGTATGAACATTGACTTCTCCAATTTCAGGTAGTCCTTGCTTTCTCCCTCCTTCCCCTCCCCTTCCCAGCTCTCCCACAGCCTACTATCTCTGCCTGTTCCTTTCTTCTTCCCGCCCCCCCCACCCCCACATCAGTTTGAAGAAGGGTCTCGACCCGAAACGTCACCTATTCCTTCGCTCCATAGATGGTGCCTCACCTGCTGAGTTTCTCCAGCATTTTTGTCTACCTCAGACATGTTAAACGTTTCATTTGAAGGCCAGGAGATTTAATTAACGCAAGTTGTTTAGTTCACTACCAAGTGAATGAAAAGTGAACTTTTCCCAGAGTGATGCAACTTCTGCATTACTCTGTAAATACTTGCCAACATGAGCCGCATTGCTTGCTTGATGCGTCTCTGGCTCCGAGCTCAGGCTGAATGATGTCACCAGTGTGCAGCCACTGCATTGCTACTGCCCTGAGTCAGTTTTTCCAAAGTATGTCTCCAGTTGGCTGCTCTTAAACCAAGCAGGTTCTCGTGGAGCATGCAGTTTAAAGTGGCAATGTGTGCTCACTGCTCCATACTGTGGAGATACTTGCTCTGTGATAGACCTGCTCTTCATCACCACTCACGCTCCTACACACCACGACTACAACTTGGAGACAACTCCCATCAAATTTGTTGCAAGATTCGGAACTCAAGTCAAACACAAACTCAAACACAATGCTTGCATTTATTTCAAGAGGACTGGAATACAAACAAACAGGGATGCAATACTGAGACTTTATAAGGCGTTGGTCAGGCTGCATTTGGAATATTGTGAGCCATATCTGAGGAAGGATGTGTTGGCTCTGGAGAGGGTCCAGAGGACATTTCCAAGAATGATCCCAGGAATGAGTGGGTTAACCTATGATGAGCATTTGACGGCACTGGGCCTGTACTCGCTGGAGTTTAGAAGTAAGAGGGAGACCTCATTGAAACGTACAGAATAGTGAAAGGCCTGGATAGAGTGGATGTGAAGAGGATGTTTTCACTAGTGGGAGAGTCTAGGACATAGCCTCAGAATTAAAGGACGTACGATTAGAAAGGGGAAGAGTAGGAATTTATTTTGTTCATTGTATTCTTGTGTGTAATGGCATGATTTGCCTGTGTAGCATGTGAGCCTTTCATTGTATATCGGTACACTGGACAATGATAAATCAATCCTCAATAGATGTAAAATATTGGAGTAACTCCGTGGGACAGACAGCATTCCTGGACAGAAAGAATCGGTGTTGTTTGGGGTTGGTACCCTTCTTCAGACTTCTTCAACCCAAAACGTCACTCATTCCTTCTCTACAGAGATGCTGCCTGTCCTGCTGAGTTACTCCAGCACTTTGTGTCTATCTTTGGTGTAAACCAGTATCTGCAGTTCCTTCCTACACATCAAATACTTCCTTCCATCTTGGGCTGGGCAGCTGCAATGAATTCCCTACAAAGCCACGTAGAACTTTCTTCACCTCCTCCCAAGCTTCTCAACCCATCATTCATCATTTTGCACGGATACTTCAGAAGTCTAATTACAATGTATCTTTATCCCAGAGTTTTCCAGATAAGTTGCATTAATACTACTTAAGAAAATGAGAGTAAAATCTTGAGAGCCTTTGGTATTATATTGTAAAACGCTCATAAAATGATGTTAAATAGTGACACTGCAAATTACATTTGGATAAAATATTGAACAGGATCAATTTCAATCCACAGTCAAACAGCAGGGAACAGGCCCTCCTTTGGCTCAGCTTGCCGACGCCATGAATAGGCTAAAATAAATGGATTGAGTGACGGTTACAGTTCCTATGAGTCTTCATGTTTAGTTTCTGCAGCAGCTGACAGGCTGCTCAGTTTCTTGGTGCCATCTACCTCAATGATGATTTATAATATATCAGAACACTTTCCAACCACCTAATGAGTCAGAGATATGAAACAGTGTGTTGAGACTATCAAAGCATGTACAGAATTGTTCCACTAGATAAGGCACTAGTGAAAATGCGATGGGCTTCTTTAAGGGGGTGGAACAAGCTGAGTGATTACATTCTTATCTGTTAGAGATATGGACAAGAGGGATACTTCATGTCAATAGCGATCCTTCCAACTCTCTGTCCTCAGCTGCAGCCAACCTAATTGCTTCCAACTTATCTCTCGCTGCTCCCATAGTGCTCCCTGGAGCATTCAAGAGTTTACTTGGAATGTCAAAGGTTAAAGCTATCAACGTGGAGAGAGGGGGAGATCAGGAAGCTTTGTGGGTTCCGCCTAAGGTCAGCAAGCAGAGGTGATACTGTCTCTTCCATCTTGTGCCTAATAGAGTTGCAGCACAAAGTATGGCAGGTCAGACAGAATACCTACAGAATGCTTACTATAATTGTGCGTAGTGTGGCATATGTTAGCATTGATATTAGCAAAGAATTGCCATAGGTTAGGTCAGGCAAAGAATTGAGCAAATGTTATAACTGATAGTGGATTATATCTGAATTGGTTCTTTGCTATTTGATGAATGGAGAATTTTTCATTCACTAAAGTCTGATAATTAGATTCATTTTAGCTTTAATAGAGATAGCATTTCCATTTATACCTTGATATTACAGTGTAATTAGGCCATTCGGCCCATCAAGTCTACTCTGTCATTCAATCATGGCTGATCCATCTCTCTCTCCTAGCCCCATTCTCCTGCCTCCTCCCCATAACCCCTGACACTCGTACTATTCAAGAATCTATCTATCTCTGCCTTAAAAATATCCACTGGCTTGTCCTCCACAGCCGCCTGTTACGAAAGACAAATGAAATATCCAACCATTCAGGCACATCGATTAACTGGCCATCATATGTGTTATGTGTCTGAGTTACAGCGACTCCAGCAGAGAAACAATACATCATCAATATCTACCACATTGGTCCAATCAGGTCAAGTTCATCATGTTATTTATTGTTCCTGAAAGTAAGTTGTAAATCCAGAAAACCAACTGACAATTTGTGCCGATTTGGTGGAAATGGTGATTGCCAGACCTTATGTAAAGATATACTAGTTCCGTGCTTAATGTCGTCAGTCCGAGGTCACTTCATTGCCTCAGAAGCAAAGGTATGAGTTTCAAGAGTCCAGTATCAAGAATGTTTCATTGCCATATGTACTGAAGGCGGTGGAGGCCGGTTCTCTGGATGCTTTCAAGAGAGATCTAGATAGGGCTCTTAAAGATAGCGGAGTCAGGGGGAAATGGGGAAAAGGCAGAAACGGGGTACTGATTGTGGATGATCAGCCATGATCACATTGAATGGAGGTGCTGGCTCGAAGGGCCGAATGGCCTCCTCCTGCACCTATTGTCTATTGTCTATTGACAATGGAACAATAAAATTTAGTTTAGTTCCGTTTATCGTCACGTGTACCAAGGTACAGTGAAAAGCTTTTGTTGCGTGCTAACCAGTCAGCGGAAAGACAGTACAGGATTATAATCGAGCCGTTCACAGTGTACAGATACATGATAAGGGAATAACGTTTAGTGCAAGGTACAGATAGTCCAAGGGTCTTACTCTCAGCATCATAACAGCATAAACACAATACAGATAGAAATGTATAATAGATAATAAATGATGATTTCAACAAACTTGAGTCCCAGTATACTCACTCGGACACACAATGGAGGGTAACTCTACACAAGGTTTGAAAAGACCATGCACATGGATGGACTGTTTATAGAGGGGAAAACTGGGATTACATTTTCACAAACCCAGGGCAAGTACTTTGGGTCAAATTATTTCCTTCTGTACACAAGATCTTATGATCTTCCTGATCTCAATCTCCCAACACAACTCAACTTGCTGTGAGGTTTTTGATCTCGCAGTAAAGCAGAGAAAGTTATTTCAGTCTCTATGGCACTTGTAAAAACTCAAATAAAGCAGCAGCCAGTGAAACAACAGTAAGGGTCTAACGTGGGAAAAAAATATCACATTCAATTTCTTCACAGGAGAAAACAGAAAGGAAGTCCAATAAAGATCAAATGTGGAGGTGTTGATAGGCCCCAAATGCATGGTTCTAATGGGCAACACTTTGAATCCTTATCTTTATCCCCATTATTACATAAAGCGGAGTTATACTAACAGCGTACAGACCTTGCACAACGCCAGAAGTAACAAGAGAAGTCTCTGAATGGAAATTCCAATTGCTTCTGTCCCTGTTGGACTGGAGCCCAGCTCCTGGAAGTGAAAGACCACATGTTCCGAGTGAGAATCATTTAAACGTGTAGGCAGAAAGAACGGCATCAAAATGCATAGACGTTGTGACTGTCAACCCAGACTCCAGTGATGTGTAGGAAGGAACTGCAGATGCAGGTTTAAACCGAAGTTGGACACAAAGTGCTGGAGTAACTCAGCGGGACAGACAGCATCTCTGGAGAGAAGGATTGGGTGACGTTCCGGGTCGAGACCCTACTTCAGTCTGAAGAATGCTGTCTGTCCTGCTGAGTTACTCCAGCATTTTGTGTCTATCTCCAGTATTGTGTGTGGGGTGATTCACAGACGGGGTGATCTCATCAGCCTCATACCTAAACTCGTGCTCTCTTCCCAGCGAGACCTCTCCCAGCCAGTCTCTCTCCATCTTCCCTCATTGGAGCGAACCTTCTCACTGCGAGCAGTAGCAGGGACATTGTGACCAAAACGGTGGCACTTCAAGATGAGCTAAAGCTTTGATGGACGGGTCTCATCGCTGGGAAATCCGGGGAAAATCATGCCGGGATTTAATGAGAAAATATCAGATTTCAAAGACCATCTGGTTACGATGATTCTAGAGAGGAAACTCAAGAGAAAGGGATCAATAAAGGAGAGAGGAGGAAAGGTGAGTGAGGAGGTGGAAATATAGTGACTGCTTGTTTAAGGTTGGTGTACGGGTCACGGCAGAGGATAGTAATCTAAAGATGAATAAAGAGGGAATGGGCTGTCAGGAGATCAATGGGATCAATGGGATTGGGATCCGAATGGGGAAAGCTCTTCACGCACGTTAGTGTGTACATGGTAGTGTGAACATAGTAGTGTGTACATGGTAGTGTGTACATGGTAGTGTGTACATGGTAGTGTGTACATGGTAGTGTGTACATGGTAGTGTGAACATGGTAGTGTGAACATGGTAGTGTGAACATGGCAGTGTGTACATGGTAATGTGTACATGGTAATGTGTACATGGTAGTGTGTACATGGTAGTGTGTACATGGTAGTGTGAACATAGTAGTGTGTACATGGTAGTGTGTACATGGTAGTGTGTACATGGTAGTGTGAACATGGTAGTGTGAACATGGTAGTGTGAACATGGTAGTGTGAACATAGTAGTGTGTACATGGTAGTGTGTACATGGTAGTGTGTACATGGTAGTGTGTACATGGTAGTGTGTACATGGTAGTGTTTACATGGTAGTGTGTACTTGGTAGTGTGTACATGGTAGTGTGAACATGGTAGTGTGTACATGGTAGTGTGAACATGGTAGTGTGTACATTGTAGTGGGAACATGGGAAAAGCTGCCAAAAGACGTGCCAGAGATGGGTACAATTACGATAACTCAGACACTTGAGAAGGTCCATGGGCAGGAATGTTTTGCAGGGCCGCGGGCCAGCTGAAGGCAAGTGGAACCAGCTTGATTGAGCAACTTTGGCAGAATGGATGAGTTGGGCTGAAGGGCCTGTTTCTGTGCTGTAAGTGGATGCACGGATGACCAAATGATATGCTCAATACACAACCACACTGACCTTGGTTTAATCTTCTGCTGCAGAATAAACTGTTCTCAGCCACAACTGAGATAATGATGTTGTGGGTGGGTGGTGGGGGGGGAGGGGGATGTTGTGTGTGTTGTGGGTGGGTGGGTGGGTGGGAGAGGGAAGGGGCTGGGTCGGTGGAGGAGGAGGCAGGCAGGCAGGCAGGAGGAACGCGGGCTACTTTGATGTTAGGTTG
Organism: Amblyraja radiata; assembly: GCF_010909765.2. Taxonomy (NCBI): domain Eukaryota; kingdom Metazoa; phylum Chordata; class Chondrichthyes; order Rajiformes; family Rajidae; genus Amblyraja; species Amblyraja radiata. The sequence continues at coordinate 31,667,575 of NC_045986.1, read as the reverse complement.
TGCACGCAGGCGTTAAGGCTGTGATTGACCTCCCATCATCTCCTACCCTGCCAACACGCACAGTCTCGTCTGGCGTGTGAAAACTGATACCAAAGGCTGCAGAGAGTCTTACACTGAGTCGCTGCCACCATCCTAAAGGGAATAGAGTGGATGGGGAACAAAGAACATGTACAGTAAACAGTCTTTGTTCACATATTATATAGCTGGAGACACTGATAAACAAAACTGATTAGCATGTAAGGCAAGTACCACAAGGCAAGTCACTGCAGTTCAGGCGTCTCCTTGCCTTCGAGACAGAATATTGTGACTTCTCAGTCCACATTACAGCACTAAACCTAAACTGCCTCAGCTGTAGATTCACAACACACTATTTAGAGAAGTTTCCCCTTTTGTCCTGTAATTCTTCATCATTAAACCAGCTTCACTTAACAAAAATACCTGGTCTTTGTCACATTGCTTTTTATAGGACTCTTGCTGTTTGTACATTGGCCGTTGCTCAGCCTTGTGGTAAGTTGCTTCGAAAACACCGAGTGTCCTCATGTCAAACACCACAAAAACAAGCTTCTTGTCCGTGGAGTCAAGCACTCATTTATACTAAAGGGCCTGTCCCACTTTCACAACCTAATTCACGACCTCTGCTGAGTTTGCCCTTGACTCATACTTGCAGCATGGTCGTCACGAGGTTGTAGGTAGGTCGTAGAGGGAGTACAGAGAAGGTTCACCAGACTGATTCCTGGGATGTCAGGACTTTCATATGAAGAAAGACTGGATAGACTCGGCTTGTACTCGCTAGAATTTAGAAGATTGAGGGGGGATCTTATAGAAACTTACAAAATCCTTAAGGGGTTGGAAAGGCTAGATGCAGGAAGATTGTTCCCGATGTTGGGGAAGTCCAGAACAAGTGGTCACAGTTTAAGGATAAAGGGGAAATCTTTTAGGACTGAGATGAGAAAAACTTTTTTTCACACAGAGAGTGGTGAATCTCTGGAACTCCCTGCCACAGAAGGTAGTTGAGGCCAGTTCATTGGCTATATTTAAGAGGGAGTTAGATGTGGCCCTTGTGGCTAAAGGTATCCGGGGGTATGGAGAGAAGGCAGGTACAGGATACTGAGTTGGATGATCAGCCATGATCAAATTGAATGGCGGTGCAGGCTCGAAGGGCCGAATGGCCTACTCCTGCACCTATTTTCTATGTTTCTATGTTTCTATGTAGGTAGGTCGTAGGTACTCATGGCATCGTTGATCCTTGATCGGACCTTACTGGCTTTACCTTGTGCTAAATGTTATTTCCTTATCATGTATCTGTACATTGTAAATGGCTCGATTGTAATCAATGTATTGTCTTTCCGCTGACTGGTTAGCACACAACAAAAGCTTTTCACTGTACCTCGGTACACGTGACAATAAACTAAACTGAACTGGATATTTAACTATAGTGGCCATCACATTCAGACCTAGTCACGTTCTATCTCGGTGGTGAGTCTGAGTCCACACTTGCAGCATTCCCACAAACATGTCAACAAATGGACATAAGCTGAAGATGCTGGAAACATTCAACAGGTCAGGCGGCATCTTTGGAGAGAGAAACAGAGAGAACGTTTTACGCCAATGACCATTTATCAGGATAGACAAAAATGCTGGAGTAACTCAGCGGGAGAGGCAGCATCTATGGAGAGAAGGAATAGGCGACGTTTGTGGATAATCAGCCATGATCAGATTGAATGGCGGTGCTGGCTCGAAGGGCCGAATGGCCTACCCCTGCACCTATTGTCTATTTTCTGGGGTCGAGAACCTTCCTCTGACTGTCTATCCTTGAATCACATGTTGAAGGCACTTGGGAGGTTGTTGACCAGACGGCAGGTGCTGTAGGTCCCACAGATGCTGACTGACCTACTGAGTACTTCCACAGATGTCCTGTTTCACATTCCAGCATCAGGTGCTGTTTGGTTCTCTGAGTCAGGTACTCAGTCTCCAGCAGGGGGCAGTGGGAGCCAAACCTATCTCCCAGCATTAAAGGTATAGACATCGATCAAGCCTGGTGCCTTACCCAAGGCCATGTACATTGGTTGTACAGTCCAGTCCCTCTCTGGGCAGGGTAGTCACTCACCCACACTGTGGACCATCTGTGGACATCCTGTCACTCAGAGTACCATTTTTTGAATTCCGTCTATATGCATTCAACTGGTAGATGGGTCTGGGAGAGGCCAGGCCGTGTTCTATTCTCTGCAGCTCACTGTATAATGGACCACGTGCACAATGTCTTCACTGCCCATCTCCATGGACCACCCACCCGCACTGCACCATTGGGGATATTTCCATCTTCCGCTTTGTCTGGTGTGCACTAATGCCAAATTTGAGCTGTAGACTAAAGTCTACTGGAATCTTAATTAAGAATGCCTCGACTAATTTCACTAAGTACCTCTGACAGCTGTCAGAGAGAGGAGACTTTCATCTATCTGTCTTGGCGCATTTGAACAAAGATCCCGCAAAACTCCATCTGTCACTCAGTTCCCTTATGTTTAATCCATGGACACAGCTATACCCTAAACACTAACTGTCCTGACACAAACCGCAAGGCAAATCGCGGTTTTTATTTGATTTCATTCACATTGTTATGTGGTTGTCCTTGAGGAAGGTCCATGCTAGATCTTCCTTAATCCATGAATCCCAAGACCCAGAACACACATCAACCCATCAGCATGGGTGGGGAATATCTTGATCTTGCTGACGTTTTAAAGATCAACTAAACTTTACATTGTATTTCTTCCATGGTACATTTCCAATCTGTTTACATCCAAGTTCCTGTTCATGTTTCCATTGCAGTCGATGTGAGATCAAGACAATGCCTGCATCCAAATAAGCGCGTTCCTTCTTCTATGGAATATTGCCTTACAATGAGGTGGGGAAATGTAGCTATGAAATCTGGCAGCTTTGTGTCTTGAGGAACAGCAGATTGAGGAAGGATTAAACCATCTCTTCCTGAGGAAGAACCTTGATCAGAACTCAAGGGTGGCAACCTGATTGTGGACCAAGATTTGGTTGGTTTGGCGATTGTGCTTCTATACTCAGTGGCATCATTTTGTGTCAGGATGTCTTCATCTAAAGCAGCATGATTGAGGTCTGAGTGATGATGAGTTTGTCTGTGGGAAACAACATTGTAGATTCCAACACAGAGTGGACATGGTGAAAGTAGGAATGTTTAGAACATTCATTATTTACACTTAACCTTACACGCAGGGATCTAAGAATACTTTCCCCCAAACATTGAGCCCATGCTGTCAGATGGCACATGTGTGGAGCAGTTACTTCATGGTTCCACTCCTCATGGGAAGCTGTGGAATCTGCCTCTTTGCTTGTCATTTTTCTAACCACCGGCTAGTGAAGATCCCAGAGGAGCTATCTTTAAGAATCTGTGGACAAATACTCCAAAGTCCCTCTGTGCTGCCATTTATTGCCATGCTTTGTTGCACCTCCCCAAATTACCTTCCTGATCTCTGAATTTAATTAATCTTTCACCTGCCTCAGTGACTAGACCATGTTTTAAGGATTCCAGGATTTAGACCTAAGCAACGAATGAACCTTCAGCTGAGGACTGTTTATGACTTGGTGTGGAACCTTCAAGTGTCCCAGGTGTGTACTGTATTGGCCTTCTTAGGAACTTGAGGGGAAACACGAGGATAGCTGCCAGATTGTTGTAAAAGTCCATTTGGTTCACCATAACCATTCAGGAGAATAAATCTGCTGCCCCTCCCTGGAGTGGTGTCTCTGTGACTGGTAAATGCCCCATGCTGTGGCCATGCAAGATGCACTGTTCAAGGAATACTAGGGAAGGTCAATAATGGCTGACCTCGTCTGCAATAGTCCTGATGGCGGCAAGAGGAGAGGCAGTAGTGAGCTGCCATTCACTATTGAATGACTTGTCAAGCCCATTGAGAGAAGAGTTGATTACGGTGGCACAAGAGGACATTGGTGAACCTCATGGTTCTCTTCACATTCCCATCATTTTGAGATCACCATTCTCAACACCTCCATTTTAAAACCCTTCCAGATGTTTTAATTCTCTGAATGTAATTCCCATGCCCACTGTGGGTGAAGATACAATTGGTTGCCCCACGGTCTGGGTCAACGATAGTGAACGATGGTTTCAGGGACCAAGTGTCCAACATCGGCTACAGTGGCAGAAAGGTCGGGCCAGCTGAGATTCCCAGAGATGAATGGCCTATTGGCATCTACTGACAACATCCAGCCACCAGGGGATGCCGTGGGGATAAGGTGGTAAAGCTGGTTGCTTCAGTCCAGTTGAGGTTATTGTCACATGTACCGAGGTACAGTGAAAAGCTTTTGTTGTGAGTTAACCAGTCAGCAGAAAGACAATTGAGCCGTCCACAGTGTACAGATACATTATAAAGGGAATATCATTTAGAGCAAGATAAAGTCCAGTAAAGTGCGAACAAGGATAGTCCGAGGGTCACCAAAGAGGTAGATAGTAGTTCAGCTCTGCTCTCTGGTTGTGATAGGATGATTCAGTTGCCTGATAAACGTAATCAAGGGATTTGGGGGGAAAGCAGGAACAGGGTACTGGTTTGGATGATCAGCCATGATCATCTTGAATGGTGGTGCTGGCTCGAAGGGCCGAATGGCCTACTCGTGCACCGATTTTCTATGTTTCTAACCGCTGGGGAGAAACTGTCCCTGAATCTGGTGCAAGACCCAGCACCTTCTGGAGAGGTGGGCAGAGAATAAATTGCAGGAAAATAGTCAGAAACACTCAGTGGCATTGTAGGAGTCAGGTACCAAGGCTTAGACTGTTCCATCAAATCAAAAGTAGCTTTAATAAAATGTGAATACAAAACTGCTGCCTCACCTCACATCCCCTGTTCCAGTACAGGGCATAAGAAAACCCTGTTAAACAGTGGCCACAGGAGCTGGGATCTGTGCCGACAATGTCAACAGAGGCAGACTACAGAGTTCACAAACTAATGAGCAAGGTTGGAAACAGCTGCGAAGTGAGCATTTGCTGCATGCGGAGAGCATGAGTGCAGACAACACCCTTTGAAATCCATTGATAACCCAGTTGATGTTTGGATGTATAAATAGCAGTGGTCTGAGCTCTTGTGGGGCTAATCTCCAGATACTGGGTGTGCGGTGGCCTGGCTAGTGGCCGCCACTCAGATGCACACTGTCAGTTTATCTTTCCGCCCTGTTGATCCACAATATGCTTTTCAACACCTACAGCCTGCACTTTGATAATATCTTTAATTATTTTACCAGCACATTCCTGAGTGAAAATATGTGACCGCTGAAAACCAACCAAGATGCTTGTTCACATGTCTTAGAGAACAATGTGTGAATTTAAAAAAAGACACAACATGGATTGAGGGCTGTGTGTGTGTGTGTGTGAGAGAGATTTGCCACTTAACCCCATGAGTGCTGGATACAGTTCACTGTTTATGTTCTGCGTGTTTGCTGGAACCAACCGCATGTTCATGTATGACATTGTGTCAGCTAGTCCCATGTTCATCTACAATATGTTTGGGTTCTTCCACCAACTTGTATGTTTTAGTTTAGAGATACAACGCAAGAAACAGGCCCTTCGGCCCACCAAGTCCACACCTGACCAGCAATCCCCGCACACAAACACTACCCGACACACACTAGGGATAATTTACATTTAAACCTAGCCAATTAACCTACAAAACATGTACGTCTCTGGAGTGTGGGAGCAAACCGAAGATCTCGGAGAAAACCCACGCTGTCAATGAAGATCCTGGTGAATTGTTAAAAATCAAGTGTAACAGATTGCTGCCAAAGCCTTTAGAACCAATAGATAATATTGTTATTCTCCCAGGCAGTAGCTGATAAGAAGTTGATTACATTCTAATTGATGTAGCAACAATATTTATATCATTGTAGGTTCCTATTTCACCAGTTACACTACAATTCATGAACTTTGTGCATTGCAGTTACCATATTCATAGAGTTTAGAGTTATAGCATGGAAACAGGCCCTTCGGCCCACTGAGTCCACACTGACCGATCACCACCCGCACACTAGTTCCATGTTATCCCAGTTTTGCATCCTACACATTACGGGCAATTTCCAGAAGACAATTAACTTACAAACCTGCACGTCTTTGGGATGTTGGAGAAAACCGGAGCACCCGGAGAAAGACCCATGGTCACAGAGAGAACGTGCTAACCCCACACAGACAGCACCTGTGTTCAGGATCGAACCTGGGTCTCTGGCGCTGTTAGACAGCAGCTGTGGGCTTATTGTGAGTTGGTACTGACCTTCCTCTCTTGACCACAGGTCACCAGGTCAAGCTGTTGGTGATATTTATGCTGAGGAGCCTGAAGATCTGGACTCTCCACCGAGTGTGCCTGGCACAGGCATCTACTCCACTTCCCAAAGCCAATAACCAGCTTGTTGACTTTGCTGATATTGAGGGAGTGGGGTTGGGGTTGGCTTGCTGACATGTTCCTCAGCTCTCCATCTCCATCCTGTGCTCCATTTCGCTCAGACCCTAAACATGGTGTCATTTCCCAACTTGAAATGGAGTTGGAGCAGAAAATGGCATCAACATGAACTGCGGATGTTGGTTTATAGCAAATATAGACACAAAATGCTGGAATAACTCAGCGGGTCAGGCAGCAGCGCTGCAGAAAATGGATAGGTGGCAATTGGGGTCAGAACCTTCTTCAGTGTGATGCTGCCTGACCTGCTTGAATTACTCCAGCATTTTGTGAGTTAGAGCAGGATTTGGCTCTAGTTATCTACAGTTAATTATAATAAATGTAGTCCCGCATTGATTTGTATTAAGGAGAGGAACAGAACCAAACCGGTCCAATAATTCACCTGCAAAGTGAGCGACTGTAGGAGCATGGGGGGGGGCACGGTGGCGCAGCGGTAGAGTTGCGACCTCACAGCTCCAGACACCCCGGTTCGATCCTGACTATGGGTGCTGTCTGTACGGAGTTTGCACGTTCTCCGAGATCTCCGGTTTCCTCCCACACTCCAAAGACGTACAGGTTTGTAGGTTAATTGGTTTGGTACAAAATGTTTAACAAAAATTGTTCCCAATGTGTGTAGGATAGTGTTAATGTGCGGGGATCGCTGGCCAGTGCGGACTCGGTGGGCCCAAAGGGCCTGTTTCCGGGCTGTATCTCTAAACTAAACTAAAGCAGGTAAACGGAACAGTAAATGAATTGTCTACAGTGGCCCCGAATAAATTATTGATCCTAGGTTTATCAATTAGATTAGTGGTGTGTTTACCATGGCTACGTGTCTTATATTGGAAGAGGGGAGGATGCATCCAGTGAGGCTAGAGAGGATAAGATGCTGACAGTTACTTGAACACCTTCCACTAGGCTTGCAGCTACAGGCACAGCAGAACATAGCCTCAGTGTCAGGCTGTGACACAAACACTCATTCTAGGAATGCAGGGTTTTACTGCAGCATAATAACAAGCATGCAACAAGTTGAGGGTGGCTGTAAATTAACCTCTTCTCCCACCATCCAATCTGTGGCTTCAATATGTAGGAAGGAATTGCAGATGATGCACACAAAAAGCTGGAGTAACTCAGTGGGACAGCAGCATCTCTGGAGAGAAGGAATGGGCGACGTTTTGGGTTGAGACCAAGGATCGCCCATTCCTTCTCTCCAGAGATGCTGCCTGTCCCGCTGAGTTACTCCAGCTTTTTGTGTTTATCTGTGTTTCAATGTCATCGATATCTAACTTGCAACACCAACAGTTTTCATTCATAACTTTAATCTCATTAGACTTATTTTAATTCATTCACTGGAAGTGGATATAATTAGCAATGTAGAAGTTAATTGCACTAATTGCCCTGCACAGGGCTGGCAGTTAACACCTTGTCACTGTTCTAGGTCCTGATTATCTGTCCAGGCCAGACTGGAAGGTGGGTTTGTTTATATGATGTGGGAGTTAGTTTGTTTCATTGCCACCATTGCAAGATTAGTAATTTTCACAGTTGTCACAATGCGATTTGAACTCATCACTAAAACTCATAGTCCTGCTTATCCAATCACTTTCCCACTGCGATTCTATTTCTTACAGCAATGACATTAGAAGAACCTCTATGTTTAGAAAGGTTTCCACGACAACAGGAAACCCCCAACATACTACATGATCAATTAGTGTGTAAGAAGGAACTGCAGATGCTGGTTTAAACCGAAGATAGACAAAAAGCTGGAGTAACTCAGTCTTTAGTTTAGTTTAGAGATACAGCACGGAAACAGGCCCTTCGGCCCACCGGGTCCACACCGACCAGCGATCCCCGTACATTAACACTATCCGACACACACCAGGGACAATGTTTACATTTACCAAGCCAATTAACCTACAAACCTGTACTTCTTTGGAATGTGGGAGGAAACTGAAGATCTCGGAGAAAACCCACTGCAGGTCACGGGCAGAACGTTCAAACTCCGTACAGACAGCGCCCGTAATCGGGATTGAACCCAGGGTCTCCGGCGTTGCATTCACTGTAAGGCGGCAACTCTACCGCTGCACCACTGTGATCCAGTAGATCTCTGGAGATGCTGCCTGACCCACTGAGTTACTCCAGCATTTTGCGTCTGTCTTTGGTTCAAAGGTATCAAAGGTTTTTATTAGTCCCATTCACATACACCTAGGTGTAGTGAAGTGAAATGCGTTTTGCCATTTTGCAGCACATAAAGAAAGAATACAGACATAACACCAATGAGAGTCTTAAACACAATACATCCCCCGACAGTGGCTCCCACCACGAGGGAAGGCACAAAGTCCAGTCCTCAACCCCAGTTCACCCATAGTCGGGCCCATTGAGGCCTCCACAGTTGCCTCTACGGAGGCCCGATGTTCCTGGCCGTTCTCGCTGGGTGGTGGTGCTCCGGCGTCGGGAGAGTCCTCTCAGCGGCCTGGGAACCCTAGGAATGGCCGCTTCCGTACTGGAGGCCGCGGCTTCCGAAGCCGACAAGGCCGCGCCGGATGGAGCTCCACAACTGGCGATCTCGTCGCGAGATCCCAGGCTCCCGGTGTAAAGTCAGCGCCGCCGCCCACAGCTGGTCGCTCCACAGTCCCGCAGCTCCGCGATGTTGTTCCCGGCGGTCTCAGCTCACCGGAGCTCCAGCGTGGCGACCCAGGCAAGGCATCGCCTGCTCCGCGATAGCGCTCCAGCGCTGTGCCGCCGCCGCCGCCGAAGCCGAGGTTCTGGGCGGTACGTCGACAGGAAACGCCGCTCCAGGCCCGCTGGTAGGCCGCGAGGACGGGTCGAAGCTGCAGCCCGAGAAAAGCTGCCTCTCCGACCAGGTAGGGACCCTGAAAGGCAGTTTCCCCCTCCCCCCCCCCCCACATAAAAAAAGTCTAGACCTCCAACAAAGCACTTTAACTAACTTAAAATAAAAATAAAAAGTTGAAGAGACAGACAGCTGCTGGCAGGGCAGCCATGCACAGGACAGCAGCATCTGCAGTTCCTTCCTACACAAGAAGAATTCTTTGTTCCTCTTTGTAACAATGCACTGGAACACACTTTCATAGCAACCCAAGAATGTAAACTGGGCGCCATTTCACGACCATGCTCTAACATGCTGCCCTGATGAGGAAAGGTTGCAACTTTCTGCTCAGGTTCCGTGTTGGCCTTGAATTCACTATCTCATGATCCAAAGAGGAGACTTACAGAATAAAGAGGAGAACCTAGGGGGAGTAATCACTGGGCTTAGAGCACAGGTGTTTGAAGGCATGGTGAGTCAGAAGAAGGGTCAGATGAACAGAGATATCTCGGCCATGGCAGTGGAGTGGCCATGAGAGGCGAGGAGGAGAGAGGCTGCCACATATAGGCACAGGGGAGGTCTAAATGGGAACACGCATCTGTGGCCACAACAGGCTGAAGCCACCAACAAGGTGACATAAGACATGGCCACAGAAGCATGCTGATGTGTGGGAGTTGGTAGATGTTGGTGTGGAAACACAGGAGAAAGTAGTCAGTGATGGCAGTGTAGTGCCCATGAGGTGAGGAGGATTGAGTCTGCCACAGTGTGACCACAGGGAGGGGAGGGGGGGGGGGGGGTCTACAGGAAAGGGGAACAGTAATCCTGGAGGAGAGAGCCGGAGCATTCGTGATAAAGTACGGAAGCTTCACTGAAAATGGACGTTGTTTCAGAGATCAGAAAACAGGAGACTATTATCATAATTTGTGAAGGGGAAACTGTTGGACAACTGGGACCCAAGGAATGGCCAACGGGACTAGTGTGGAACAAGAGTTGCAGCTCTGATCACTAAAGGAGACTGTGACCAGTCACAGTGGAGAAGGTAAACAGACTGGAACAGGAGAACAACAATGGCAGCGGAGTTGCCTTGAGCGGCTGCCACTAGTGTAGCCATGGGAGAGGTCTAGAAGCAAAGAGGAGCAGTTAGATTAGAGAGGATGGAGAGGAAAGGCCATGGAGATGAAGGGTGTTCTGACAAAGAAAGTAATTGCAATCAGAGACATTGAAGGAAGCTCAGAGATGCATCAAGAGCAAGGAAAGGGGGTTGAAACATGTTCTTAAGTTTGTAAATGTATGTACAGTGGCTTTGTAAATGTATTTGTAAAGTGGCTTGCAAAAGTTTTCATACCCCTTGAACTTTTCCACATTTTGTCACGTTACAACCACAAACGTAAATGTATTTTATTGGGATTTTATGTGATAGACCAACACAAAGTGGTGCATAATTGTGAAGTGGAAGGAAAATGATACATGGTTTTCAAATTTTTTACAAATAAAAAACTGAAAAGTGTGGCGTGCAAAAGTATTCAGCCCCCCTGAGTCAATACTTTGTAGAACCACCTTTCGCTGCAATTACAGCTGCAAGTCTTTTGGGGTATGTCTCTACCAGCTTTGCACATCTAGAGACTGAAATTTTTGCCCATTCTTCTTTGCAAAATAGCTCAAGCTCAGTCAGATTGGATGGATAGCGTCTGTGAACAGCAATTTTCAAGTCTTGCCAGAGATTCTCAATTGGATTTAGGTCTGGACTTTGACTGGGCCATTCTAACACATGAATATGCTTTGATCTAAACCATTCCATTGTAGCTCTGGCTGTATGTTTAGGGTCGTTGTCCTGCTGGAAGGTGAACCTCCGCCCCAGTCTCAAGTCTTTTGCAGACTCTAACAGGTTTTCTTCCAAGATTGCCCTGTATTTGGCTCCATCCATCTTACCATCAACTCTGACCAGCTTCCCTGTCCCTGCTGAAGAAAAGCATCCCCACAGCATGATGCTGCCACCACCATGTTTCACAGTGGGGATGGTGTGTTCAGGGTGATGTGCAGTGTTAGTTTTCCGCCACACATAGCGTTTTGCATTTAGGCCAAAAACTTTGGTCTCATCTGACCAGAGCACCTTCCTCCACATGTTTGCTGTGTCCCCCACATGGCTTGTGGCAAACTGCAAACGGGACTTCTTATGGCTTTTTTTCAACAATGGCTTTCTTCTTGCCACTCTTCCATAAAGGCCCGATTTGTGGAGTGCACGACTAATAGTTGTCCTGTGGACAGATTCTCCCACCTGAGCTGTGGATCTCTGCAGCTCCTCCAGAGTTACCATGGGCCTCTTGGCTGCTTCTCTGATCAATGCTCTCCTTGCCCGGCCTGTCAGTTTAGGTGGACGGCCATGTCTTGGTAGGTTTGCAGTTGTGCCATACATTTTCGGATGATGGATTGAACAGTGCTCCGTGAGATGTTCAAAGCTTGGGATATTTTTTTATAACCTAACCCTGCTTTAAACTTCTCCACAACTTTATCCCTGACCTGTCTGGTGTGTTCCTTGGGCTTCATGATGCTGTTTGTTCACTAATGTTCTCTAACAAACCTCTGAGGCCTTCACAGAACAGCTGTATTTATACTGAGATTAGATTACACACAAGTGGACTCTATCTACTAATTATGTAACTTCTGAAGGCAATTGGTTGCACTGGATTTTATTTAGGGGTATCAGAGTAAAGGGGGCTGAATACTTTTGCACGCCACACTTTTCAGTTTTTTATTTGTAAAAAAATTTGAAAACCATGTATCATTTTCCTTCCACTTCACAATTATGCGCCACTTTGTGTTGGTCTATCACATAAAATCCCAATAAAATACATTTATGTTTGTGGTTGTAACATGACAAAATGTGGAAAAGTTCAAGGGGTATGAACACTTTTGCAAGCCACTGTATATAAACCAAGGAATATATACAAAATGAATTCATTTTTACAATTTACACAACACAAGATACAAACATGAACATAGGCACTAATGCACCAATGCATACCATCTAATTAAAATAAAATGTGAGTTAGCAGGCAATGTACTCGAAGGTCTATTAGTTGTCTGGGATTTGTTATTCCATACAGAGGCACACTGTTCACAAAGTCTGCTGTTCCAAACGCAGAAGTACATTGGGGAATATCTGCTGTACCATACACTGCTCTATATGCATGTCCATTTTAGTATTCCACTATACCATACACTGTTCTATATGCATGTCCATTTTAGTATTCCACTATACCATACACTGTTCTATATGCATGTCCATTTTAGTATTCCACTATACCATACACTGTTCTATATGCATGTCCATTTTAGTATTCCACTATACCATACACTGTTCTATATGCATGTCCATTTAGTATTCCACTATACCATACACTGCTCTATATGCCTGGCCATTGGAGTGTGTGCACTGTGCCATCCACTGTTCTATATGCATGTCCATTTTAGTATTCCACTATACCATATGCTGTTCTATATGTTGGGGAATATCTGCTATACCATACATTATTCTATATGCATGTGCATTGGAGTATGTGCACTATACCATACGCTGTTTTAAGCGCATGTATGTTGGAGAATGTCTACTATACCATATACATGGAGTATGTCCATGATCCCATACACTGGTATACAATGTACAGGGTCTGTTATTCCCCGGGTTATTTCTACGTTGATCACCTCAGATGTTATAAAGAGGAGCTACTTTTGTCTGGGACCAATAATTTCCTCTGAGCCATTGCCGATGGTTTCTGCACTCATTCAGGGAACCTCATGGATTGGGTTCAGTTCCAGGCAATTTCCTGCCCTATCATTCACAAACCGGCTGCAGCTCTTTGTAATAAAATATATTGTCTGATATCATCCTGTGATCACAACCAGGGTAGACTCCTTTATACAACATGCATTGGGACAGGTATCCTGTGTAATAATTAACAGGGCCATATACTTCAAATGGGTGGATAGTAAACAGGAAGCAATTGGTTTATACAAGATATGTCTTGAATGTTATCTGTTGTATGAGTAGCTCTTACTTTTCATATCATGTGCAAACCGACTTCTGTTGATTAGATGTGTCGGAAGGAACTGCAGGTGCTGGTTTAAATCGAAGATAGACGCAAAATGCTGAGGGGCAGGCAGCATCTCTGGAGAGAAGGAATGGGTGACGTTTCGGGTCAAGTCTGAAGAAAGGTCTCGAGCCGAAAAGTCACCCATTCCTTCTCTCCAGAGATGCTGCCTGACCCAGAGTTACTCCGGCATTTTGTGTCTTTCATCTACACTTCATGCTCCCTCGGGAAAGCAGCCAAATATATTCAAGGATCACTCGCACTACAGTCATCCTTTGCCCTTTGGACCATAGCTTGTGCCAAATCAATGTAAAGAACCTCATCTTAAATTTGTCTTTCAAAGGGGCATTCCTTCAAATCTGTATATCTGTAACATTAACACTTCATATATTGAACCACTGCCTGAATATCCACAGAATTATGTGCTGAAGGCAGAGCTATGGTCAATAAACAGGTGTCCTTGCTAACCTGACCAACTGTTTTACTTCATATTTCCCCACATCTGGTAAAAATGCATCAGCAACACCTACACCTCTGCCATCTGAAAAAATGCCCAACCCAGATTGGTCTAATCAGCCATTTGAAACTGAAATGTTGTGCATGAAATGTGCTGGTCTGTATGGAGTTCTTTACGTTTTCCCACTGAAGATCAATTACTAGTGCAGTGGAGATGAATTACTTCAATCTATTTAAGAGCCATCATCAGTCATTGTTGCTCCCTTTACAGACATGACCCTTGTTCCAGGACAGCTTCTTAGGTTGGAGTGGTAGTCAGGATCTGTACACGTTATTGCACCGTTCCCAATGGCCGGTGAATCCTAAGAAGCTGCTGTTGAACAAGAGACCATTCTTTCCATGTGAAAGGGACAGGTTATTACTCCACGGACAGTATCATCCCCTGAGTAGATCCTGGCCCACTCATGGGCAGAGACCGATGAGGCGTGGGTGGAGGAGCTGATGAGGGTCAACGCACAAGGGCTGGGAGTGAGGTGGATTAGGACGGGTGTCAGGGGTTATGGGGAGAAAGCAGGGAAATGGGGGTTGAGAGGCAAAGATAGAACAGCCATGATTGGATGGTGGAGTAGACTCGATTGGTCGAATGGCCTAATTCTGCTCCTGGAACTTATGACCTTAGGTGCAGGGATGATAATGCTGGTCTGAGTCTCACCTAGCCCACAGCTAACAATGGCCTGTTCCTTTATTGTGTCTATCTTCGGTTTAAACCAGCATCTGCACCATCTATGTTGCAGCTCAGATCAGCCAGGATGGGACTGATCTTCACAAAAGCTCTGGACATCAAAAAGGGTTAAAAGCACAACATGGAGCGCTTGAGTTGTAACTAGTTGGCCCAGCCACCCTTTGACAATTTGCACATCAAGTGACAATGAAGACTAGAAACCTGCACGAGGCAACTTGCTCAAGTATGGTAAATAGAGTATTATGTGCTTTTAATATGTGATAGTTTTGAAATCCAGCCAAGATAAGCCTTGCAAGAATAACCTCAATGCTTTTGAATTAATTATTTGGAACCATTGCATAGAACATACATTGTGCAAGACGAAAAAAAAGCATAAGACTGCAAGTTGGCAAGCGCCAGGCTTGTCTCATGGTATGTCAGCTATGTATATGTCTCTTTTCATTACTCTGCTAAATAGCTTGAAGAAAATGACAATAGGGCCAGCAATATGGAACTGTGCAGTATGCAGTCAACCGCATCACCCAGCAGCTCCGATTCTTTTATATCAAGAAGAACGTTCAGCTCTCACATTAAGTAATTGAAAGCTGATCTAATCTGCTCATTCCATCGTGGATTTTGCCAGGTTCAGCCAGTTGCAGCCAGCAGAGAATGAACACATAAATAATAATAAATTATCCCCCAGAAATGGCAGCTGGCATTAAACGCCTGCCTTCCTCAGGCTGACACTAAGTGCTGGGGTAACTCAGCGGGACAGGCAGCATCTCTGGAGAGAAGGAACGGGTGACGTTTCAGCTTGAGACACTTCTTCAGTTCTGAAATGTCACCCATTCCTTCTCTTCAGAGATGCTGTCTGTCCCGCTGAGTTACTCCAGCATTTTGTGTCTATCTTTGGTTTAAACCGGCATCTGCAGTTACTTCCTGCACGTTCCTCCCGTGGGTATTTGCTGGGGAACTGGAATCAAGGACATGTTTAAATAGCAGTCACCAGCAGTGGACTGTGAGAAACTACTGCAGGAACAACAGGGTATTGCTAACAGGTTAGCAAGCACGCAACCAAAGTCTTTCACTGTACCTCGGTACATGTGACAATAAACTAAACTGAACTGCATTTGAAGATCACTTTTAACAAGGTCAAGATTCGAAGCAGCCACATGGCAATAAATCACAGCCTGACTGAGCACTGACTGGGCAGTGCACACCACTGCCAGGATGTTGCCAGGACTCGAGGGCCTGAACTGCAGGAAACATAGAAACATAGAAAATAGGTGCAGGAGTAGGGCATTCGGCCCTTCGAGCCTGCACCGCCATTCAATATGATCATGGCTGATCGTCCAACTCAGTATCCTGTACCTGCCTTCTCTCCATACCCCCTGATCCCTTTAGCCACAAGGGCCACATCTAACTCCCTCTTAAATATAGCCAACAAACTGGCCTCAACTACCTTCTGTGGCAGAGAATTCCAGAGATTCACCACTCTCTGTGTGAAAAATGTTTTCCTCATCTCGGTCCTAAAGGATTTCCCCCTTATCCTTAAACTGTGACCCCTTGTTCTGGACTTCCCCAACATCGGGAACAATCTTCCTGCATCTAGCCTGTCCAACCCCTTAAGAATGTTGTAAGTTTCTATAAGATCCCCCCTCAATCTTCTAAATTCTAGCGAGTAGGTTGGGCAGTTTAGGACTCAGGAGGCTAAAGGGTGATCTGGAGAAAACCCACGCAGGTCACGGGGAGAAGTTACAAACTCCGTACAGACGTGGACTTGGTGGGCAAGGAGTTCAGTGGGGAAGGCTCAATGAGGGAGAGTGCCATCATTTGGTGCAGCACAGGACCACAGCTGTCTGTCAGCTCCAGTGGTCTAGGTTCGATCCTGACCTCGGGTGATGCTGGGTGGAGTTTGCATGTTCTCCCTGTGACAGAGTGGGTCGTTGAAGCCCATTTAAAAATACATCAACCAATGCCCTTGGGATCATCATAGCTTACCAGGCTGACGTCATCAACCTCCTTTTGGTGGAGACAGGAACACCAGACATCAGATTTCCCAACATGTCCTCCAGGAATTTGATCAGGTGTGTCTATCACCTGGGGGCTAGTCAGAGTTAGGCAGATCAAGGAGAGCAGACAATGAATAGTTGATAACAGCAGACTTATCTGACTTGCCCAGCTGAATGATTAACCACCCTGGTGCATGATTTTTGGCACAGTTACCTGCCGAGGCACACTCTACACTTGATGTTCTCATTCCAAGAACACGCCTGATGGCCCAGACAGTGAATCAACGCCTTATCACAAGTGTTCAGGCAGGAAGGACCAGATTTATTCCTGATGAATTCTTTAATCTTTGACTGTATAGGATGTAAATGCAAAGCACTCATGGGTGAGGCGACAGAGAGTTCACTCTAGGTCATTGAGAGCAACATGGTGGCGCAGTGGTAGAGTTGCTGCCTCACAGCGCCGGCGACCCAGGTTCATTCCCGACCACGGGTGCTGTCTGTACGGAGTTTGTACGTTCTCCCCATGACCTTCGAGGGCTTTCCCCAGATTACCCTTTAGCCTCCTGAGTCCAAGCCTGTACAACCTCTCCCTGCAGCTCAGACATAGAAACATAGAAACATAAAAATTAGGTGCAGGAGTAGGCCATTCGACCCTTCGAGCCTGCACCGCCATTCAATATGATCATGACTGATCATCCAACTCAGTATCCCGTACCTGCCTTCTCTCCATACCCCCTGATCCCTTTAGCCACAAGGGCCACATCTAACTCCCTCTTAAATACAGCCAATGAACTGGCCTCAACTACCTTCTGTGGCAGAGAATTCAGAGATTCACCACTCTTTGTTTTTCTCATCTCGGTCCTAAAATATTTCCCCTTTATCCTTAAACTGTGACCCCTTGTTCTGGACCCTCGAGTCCTGGCAACATGCTGGTAAATCTTCTCTGTACTCTGATCCCATTCCTTCTCACTGTAGAAAGCTGCTTGATGGGACAAGGGGACTGATCCAGGTTTCAGGATCTTTGTGGATAAGTACAGTAAATATCTCCTGCTTCAATCACCACCACAGGATAAACAAACCCTTCGGTCCATATATTCACTGTGATGTAAAGGAACAAACTCCACGGGTTCACAAATATCTACCGTTCTAGGGGAGATACTTATTTTTACATCCTCCAATTGTTGGTTATTATGTGGCCCGCCAGATTTTCAGTATCTCTGGAGAATGGAAGAGTTGGCGTTTTGGTTCGAGACCCTTCTTCAGATTGAACACTGAGTTTTATTTCCTTGACTAAAGGAGTTTGTGGTTACAACAGGCAGCAGATATCAGATGGAAAGACCAGGTCAGTAACTGTTGTGTAGGAAGGAACTGCAGATGTTGGTTTAAACCCAAGATAGACACAAAAAGCTGGAGTAATTCAACGGGACAGGCAGCATCTCTGGAGAAAAGAAATAGATGACGCTTGTGGTCGAGACCCTTCTTCAGACTGAGAGTCAGGGCGTGGGAAATGAGAGATATAGACGGTGATGTAGATATAGAACAAATGAATGAAAGATATGCAAGAAAGTAACAATTGTTAGCTGTGGCCTCGGTGAAATCTATTGTCATGCCTTTACCAAAAATAATTGATTCAATAATTTACAATACTAAACGATTAAAAACAAACCAACCACTATAGTACAAGTCAAACAAATATTCTTCAATATCAAATATATTATTAAATTACTATTTCCCCATCCTTATTGAGGATACATTCCACCCCCTGCGGTGCCCAGTGGTCCTGGAACTCCCCCAGGGTGCCCGTGGACAGGGCGTATTCCCTCTCTAACACCACCTGGGCACGGACGTAACCCCGGACAAGGGGCAGGCACCCGGCTCGTGCAGAGCCCTCCACCGCCTGGCGCCGTGACTCGCGGATGGCCAGCTTGGCCAGGCCCAGGAGCAACCCCAACCAGGACATCCTTGGCCCCAAACCCTCTCCCCTACACACAAGGTGTCCAAAGATGAGGATGGTGGGTGTGAAGTGCAGCCAGAAGGCAAGGAGCAACCCCTTTAGGTATTGCAACAGGGGCATTGCTGTGCCTTTGTGTAGGAAGGTGTTGCTATATCCAGAGCCACAGTCCCTCCCAGCAGAGGTCACTCACTAGCCAGCACACAAACCTGTCTGACACTGTTGCTCTCTCTCTCTCTCCAAAAGCCTCAAGCTTTGTAAACCTGTGACACTTCTGAAAGAAGGTCTTTCTGGACACATTGGGGATTTAACCTATGACCTCTTTGACCTACAAAGTCACACACTAGATTAGGCAGCACCATTACCCAATTACACCATTATCCTGCATTACAGGAATGAATCGAAACTCCCCCAGCATTGTGGCGTATCATCATCACATGCTCACCTCCTTCAGCACGTTACAAAATGGTCATCAGGACACTCTGGCCATGCTTTATCTTCTCAAATTGGTCCAAACATTCTACGAAAATAAAGGGCACACCGAGGTCAACTTTATCAACAAAGGAATAAAGGAATGTTTGGGATCAGGATTTTGGTTGTAAAATGCTTAGAGCCTCATTAAACAATGATAGACACAGAGAGATGGAAGTCAGTGTGTTTATTCTTGCATTAGTCATTAGTCGGACATGTCTTGTGCTTTCCATTGCCTTCTCCTCCTCTCCCGTGTTCATTTATAGCTCTCAATTTTAGTTGAGATATTGCCAGATGCCGGATAGTTTTTCCACTCACGGGGAGTGATGGATTTACTATTACTGAACTCTGTGAGCGTTTCAAGAGAACCGGCATCATGGGTACAGATAGCGGGCGGCCCAGACTGAAACATTGCCTTCCAGCATTGCCTCTACACCAGTACAGTTTGTGTTCATCCATCACTGACCAGCCACTGATGGCAACGGACTGGAATAGAACCAACCTCAACGTAGGGACCTTACTCTCCCATGGTGATTGGACAGCATGGTGGTGCTGCGGTAGAGTTGCTGCCTCACAGCGCCAGAGACCCGGGTTCGATCCTGACCATGGGCGCTGTCTGTACGGAGTTTGTACGTTCTCCCTGTGACCTGCGTGGGGTTTTCTCCGGGTGCTCTGCTTTCCTCCCACACTCCAAAGACGTGCAGGTTTGTAAGCTAATTGGCTTTGGGAAAATTGTAAATTGACACTAGTGTGTGTGTGGGATAGTATTAGTGTGTGGGGGTCGTTGGTTGGCACTGACTCGGTGGGCCGAAGGGCCTGTTATTGCGCTGTAACACCAAACTAAACTAAAATTAAACAGAGACCCTTCTGCCCTCTTCTATGAAAGTAAAAGAACTAGTTGCAATACTGGAAGTGAAGCTGGATAAAAGTAGCAGGCCCCTTGGTGGGCAGAGTAGAACAGCATTGCCACAGGTCCAAGGTCATTGAGACACTTGCCATTGTGGAATCCCAGGATCCATTATTCACTGAATCATTGGAGGCTTTGAGAACGTGAGTTAATCCTCACAACAATAATACATGAATAATTGTCACCCACCACAGTGATACAGGGATTGTCCTCTCGTCCAATTCAATGGTCTGATGACGAGCTAGTCAACATAAGACGTAAAAAGTAAGTAAGTAAGTTTATTGGCCAAGTATTCACATACAAGGAATTTGCCTTGGTGCTCCGCCCACGTAACAACATGACATACAGTGACAGTTCCGAATGACTCAGAAAACACTAAACATTAATAATAATAAAACATTAATGATAAAACACCATTGATCAAGCATGTGAACCAACAAAATACCAGATCAAAGGGAGGCTACAGATTTTTGGCTGTTGAGTAGAGCAACTACTCGTGGATAAAAACTGTTTTTATGTCTGGCTGTGGCAGCTTTGACTTCAGTAGAAACTTCAGTAGAAATGTGCAATAGCATAAATTGGTGATAAAATGTCTGATTAAACCTGTAATTTAATGGAAGGAGTGCATTAGAGTTCTTGTAATCAAATGATAGGGACATATTGTAGCAATGTTACAAAATTTTGAGATTTTAAAAATCAAGTCTGCAATTTATCCCATCAGATAAAGCATAAAAATAAGTTTAATTTGACACCTAATTCACTTTCATATCTCAAGTATTAAAAAAGTTATGGCCATTTTCATACTGGGAAATGAGCATCTTGTTCCCTATTGATTTTCTATGGACATAACAAAAAAGCTGTGATCGTGAACAGTCAAAAGCCCATAACTTTCTTAAAAATTAAGAGAACTGAATGAAATTTTCAGTTATCATAGATTGAAGCATTCTGAAACAAATATAAAATAATCTTACTTGGATGACCTGAAATTAAAGCATATAATTAGTTAGTTACCTAATTGTAGCTAATTTCAGACTTCAATTACTAGATCTAAACATCTATCCATTTCTTAATAAATGATTAACATTTTTAAATAGCCTAAATGTCCAAATAATATTCACAAATAATTCACAATAAAACATGATTTTAAAATCTCATTTACATTAATTTATAGACCAAATGGAAGGAATTTAGTGTTCAATTGCTGTAAATTAAAGTCCATTTTAAATCAGCTTTCCAGTGGGTCCCTGTGGAACGCGCTGGTTTAGAACGTTCACATTGCGGTAGATTTGTGCCCCAAATGCCCAGAAAAATACTGCGGGATATAATGGGGCCAAATTGAGCTACTCGCAATATTAAACTTTGTATAAAGGGATCTTTAGAAGCCCTTTTTAATGTAAATATATACAGTCTACCTTCAGCTGTCTGCTTTATGAGACCCTGCGGGTGCGGGTGGTCGCGGGTTCAGAGATTGATTTTTAAACTACTATAACTATTTTACGAGGCCTTTAAAACTAATAATAGCTTTTGCGACGGGGTCTTTCAGCGATTTTGCGTTAATAATTAACTAGGCTGAACATCTTCGATTTGAACAGCCTAGAGAAAATCGCGTTTTAAACCCGCCCCCTCTAAACGGCGCCAAAATCGCGCACAACCTCAGCGGCAGATATTCAACGACGCTTCAGGTAGGCTTTGCAACATACCTACATATTGATCTTCCCCATGATCTAATAGAAGACATCAGCTGAAGATGGCAAATGAACTTCCTCGTATGTTGCAAAACATACTTGGTTAATAAAGTATTATTGTGATTGTGATTGTGATTGATTGTGAAGTCACGTTAGTGACGTACTATTATTATTGTCTAGTAATTTAATGAGAGATCAAATTGTTGCTTTCTATAATTTAACGGAGAGGGAACATTGGCGATAAAGTCATAGACTGTGAGCGACACAGCATGGTAACGGATCCTCCACTCGGTCTCACGCACGCACTCATCACCGACACATTGTTTTACACTAATTGTACCCCAACTCATTCTACAATCTCCACTCTTCCATGAACTGCCCTCCTGATGCTATCATTCATCCACACACTTGCCACAATGTACAGCGGCCAGTTGGCTGGGTAGTCTGAGGGAGGATGCCAGATCACACGGAGCAAACCCAATGGTCACAGGGAGAACGTGTAAACTTCACACAGGGAGCGTCAGTGGTCAGGATGGAACCTGCGCCACAGGAGCCGTGAGGCAGCAGCTCCACCAGCTGCTCCACCAGCTGCTCCACGCTACTATCTTGTGGCCTACCGTGCTACCTGTAGGTCAGTAATGTAATGGGGGGCCACATTGGTGTTTGCTGTAAATTAATGGGAGGAGCATTTTAGTGTTTCCTATAATTTAATCCGAGTGGCATGTTGTTGTTTCCCTTAGACATTAGACCTTTGACTACAGAGAAACTGCGTGGAAACAGGCCCTTTGGCCCACCAAGTCCGATGACCAGCGATCTCCCCGAACACTATCCTACACACTAGGGACAATTTACAATTTTTTTACTGAAGCTAATCAACTTACAATCCTGCACGTCTTGGAGTGTGGGAGAAACCTAGAGCACCCGGAGAAAACCCACGCAGGTCATGGGGAGAAACTCTCTACAGACAGCACTCAAGGTCAGGATAGAACCCAGGTGTCTGCGCTGTTAGGCAGCAACTCTACCACGGCGCCACTGTAGTGAAAGAGAAGGGTATACTCTTGTAGCAGTTGCCTAAGACCATCGATCATGGTGTGATTATCAGGATGTTGTTCAAAAAAGTGAGTTGAAATGTAGAGGCAGAAGTTTAATACTAGTTGTAAAATAATGTCTCAACTGGGGGACGGATATCTTTCCTCACTTTTGAATTAAGTTGCATAAAAAAACACCTTAATAATTCACAAGGAATTGATCCATTTCTTCCGCAGCCCTGAGCCTAAGGTGGCCCCCACCACGAACCTTCATTTAGACCAACAAGTGCTTAAATTCAACTAGAATGATCAATTCGTGCAGATAACATGCCTTACACCAAGGCTTAGAAACATCCAATGGGATAAGGTATTAAAGAGAGAGATCTGGGCTCTAAAGCTCTGGATCGTCATATTTCCAATTATCAGGTCATTCCATCCATTGTGGGAAAATATTACTTTTATTGTCCACAATATCCATTGGATGATCAAAGCCTATTAATCCCATTCTACTGACACCAGCATGATAAAATGTCCCACCAAGATAACGGTTTGTATCTTAGGGAAATAGACTAACCGTCGGAGGATACAAAAGGGTGAAAATACAACATTATAATACTGCCAGTTTTAAGCAAAGTTTCTGGCTCTTGTTTGATGTCAGGATATTATTAGAATTATGGAAAGATTAGTATTCATTCAACAACTTTTGTAACGTAAGGAATTTACAGTCAATATTTTACTATTCATTTATAGTCAGAGTGGGAACATGGCTGTCAAATGAACCATCACAAGAGTCGTCAAAACAGCAACAGAGTAATAAATGACCAAATAATAGATGTTATTCATCTAATGTTATTAATTAATGCTGCATCTATATGATTAAAACTCAAATCTTGACCACTTCCTGTTTGCACTGCATATTGATTTTAGAAAAAACGCTACCACGTACGGCTGTGATTTTTGGCCATCTTACTCAGAGTCCCCCTCTGCTGCGCAGGACAAGAGGATTTTTCCCATTGATGAAAAATAAAAGACTTATTAATGTTTTTTAAATGTTGAGATTATCTCTCCTGTCAATCATGCCATGAAGGCCACGCCCCTTCCAGTGGGAGGGGGGGGGGGCCTATAAAACCCAGAAGTGTGGACTGCCTCAGTCTCTGCAAGATGGGGGAGTGAGAGGTCACAACTCTCAGTCTGAGCTGTGAATAACACTGAACACGTGTCTACTAAACTGTGAGTGGTTTTACTGACCTGTGAGTGCCCTTTATGTGGTTTGAAAATGTGGTTTGAAAATGTAGTTTGAAAATGTAGTTTGAAAATGTGGTTTGAAAATTGGCTTGAAAATGCAAAAGTGGTTTGGTTTGAAAATGCAAAAGTGGGTTGGTTTGAAAATGGAAAAGTGGTATTGCCTTTGCCTTATTGAAAAGTGGGGTTGCCTTATTGAAAAGTGGTGTTCCCTTCTATATAATTAAAAGTATAATCTTGACCACTTCCTGTTTGCGCTGTATATTGATTTATGAAAAAAATGCTACCACGTACGGCTGTGATTTTTAGCCATCTTACTCAGTCCCCCTCCGCTTATCAGGTGCCGAGGACTTTTCTCATCGATAAAAATGTTGAGATTCTCTCACCTGTCAATCATGCCATGAAGGCCACGCCCCTTCCAGTGGGAGGGGGAGGGACTATAAAACCCAGAAGTGTGGGCGTGTGAGGTCACGGCTCTCGGTCATTGGTGGCCTTGCACTGCTTGAAATGGTATGAAACTGCATTTGAGTTTGGTGGCTTTGCACCCTGCTTGAAATGGCATGAAACTGCACGAGTTTGGTGGCCTTGCACCATGCTTCTAATGGTTTGAAACTGCACTTGAGTTTGGTGGCCTTGCACTCTGCTTGAAGTGACATGAAATTGCACTTGAATTTGGTGGCCTTGCACACTGCTTGAAATGGTATGAAATTGCACTTGAATTTGGTGGCCTTGCACCCTGTTTGAAATGGAATTTCAAGGAATAGCCGTGAATCAACTGCCAGCCCACCAACCATGAGTGAGTGAGCTGGCAGCCCAAGAATCCATTCGGCCCACAATGTCCATACTAGCGCTCCAGAAAGCCCCCCCCCCCCCCCCCCCCCCCCACCACTGGCCACCAATATTGGAATTGGTGGAGAGGTGGAATATTGTGTTGGGGGACCAGCCCTCCCGTGTGAAGCTGGGACCCAACGGTACCTGTTTCACATGGAATCACATACCTGTTTCATACGTGATTCGTACATATTTCATCTGGAAGTTTGTTCGATATATCCGCATGTGTGAAGGTCCCTGAAGAATCATACTGATTCCTGCCCATTAACGCAGATTCTTGGAGACAAACCAGGGGACACGGATAAGGAAGGGAGAGTGAGCTGAAAACAAAGAAAGGATGTAATTTCTTCCAGCGTTACCCCATGAGCAAGCTAGCCTGTCCTGCCAGATGCAATAATAAATTAATTTATGGGAAAAAATGCGGCTCTATATTCACAACAATAGCACAGCTTAGAGCCACTTAACGGCTTACAGTATGATGTTTCATGAACCAGCTTGTGACAGAGAGGCATAGTTAAAGGAACAGACAGGTGAGCCAACAGGTAAGGAACCACTAATACCTGCAGACCAGCAACCTGTTGAAAGTGCAGGATGATCAGGAGGACCTTTCACCTGTTTGTTGCCTTTATTATTTTCTTAATGACCCCATCAGCTATTGCTTTAATATATTTATCACAATGTTTAAGAAACATTTGGACAGGTACATGGATTGGACAAGTTTGGAGGGTCAAACGCGGGCAGATGCTGTGATAGAAGCAAAGGTCTGAAGAAGCGTCTTGACCCGAAACCTCACCCATTCCTTCTCTCCAGAGATGCTGCCTGTCCCGCTGAGTTACTCCAGCACTTTGTGTCCATCAAGGAACGGCAGATGCTGGTTTACACCAATGAAAGACACAAAATGCTGGAGTAACTCAACGGGTCAGGCAGCATCTCTGAATGTCACGTATTCCAGTTTTTCAGAGGTGCTGCCTGACCCATCAAGTTACTCCAGCATCTTGTGTCTATGCCTGATGAAATAGTTGAGACAGGTACATTTGGACAAGTACACGGACAGGAAAGGTTTGCAGGGATATGGACCAAACGTGGGAAGATGGGACCTGCTTGGATGAGGCATATTGGTTGGCATGGATGGGTAGTCCTGTTTCCATGCTCTATAACTCTATGACTGTGCAGGTTTGTTGGTCCTTACCTCCGTGGAAGCTCCAATCTTTGAGATGTGAAACACAATGAAGGAACAAACAGGGGCTGAGGAGTGAGCTCCAACTTGGTCTGCTATGTAACAAGATCAGACCTGCTCCACGTCTCAGCTCCTCCACTGTTTACATCACATGGCTGCTGGATGTTTATGTTATTTGGAGTGGGGAAATGCAGAATTCCTTCCCGGTTGAAGAACATCATAAATAGCTGGAATATATTGAATAACAACCATGGTGTTGACAGCTTGATAGATGCAGTTGGATGATAATGGGGCAAGTGTAGAGATTGTGTTCAGCACCACAATGATATGGCCGGGATAATGAGGAATGTTGGAGATGAAAACATGCAAGATAATTGATTCTCTGAAAGGATCCATCCAGGCCATGGCCAAATATTCACATGGTGTGTTGGCCTCAAATACACCTACACAAGGTCCTTAACACAGAGAGACCACATCTGGAGCTTTGGTCTAGAAATCTGGTCTTGTGAACAACCTAAAGTTGGTCTCCTTATCTTCCTGTGTGACAAAGTTGCCCCTCAGGTCCCTTTTAAACTTTTTCCCTCTTGTCTTAAGCCTCTACTCTGTAGTTTTAGTCCCACACTGGGGAAAGGCTGTGGCTACTCACATTATCTCTGTGCCTTGTGGGGTTTATACACCTCTATAATGATATCCCTCAGCCTCCGACACTCCAGAGAAGAAAGCCCCAGCCTATTTATCCGCCCCTTGTACATCTTGTACAGCTGTAGTATAAAGTCACAACTCTTCTACTCATACACTAACCCATGAAGACAAGCCTGCCAGATGCCTCTTCACCACCTTGTCTACCAGTGTCACCACTGTGCACCTAGATCTCCCTGTTCTATAACACTCCCCACAACCCAACCAATCACCAGGCAAGTCCTGTCCTGGTTTGTCTTCCCAAACTGCAGCTTCACATTTATGGAACTTGACCTCCATTTGCCATTTTTCTGCCAGTAAGATCTCGTTGTAGTCTTAGATAACTTTCTTCACTGTACAGAGAGCCACTGACGCTGGTGACATCCGCAAAGTTACTAACAAATCCACCAACAAACGGGAGTCAAGAGTGTTTTATTGTCATTGTCCCAGATAGAACAACGACATTCTTACTTGCAGCAGCACAACACAATATGTGAACATAGTACACTGTAAACAGTATGATAAACAAGAAAAAAGGCTGTGTGTGTATACTTGTGTATACACACACTTACACACACAAGCGCACACGTACAAACACACACACACACACACACGCATAAACACACACACACACACATACACACATACACACACACGCACACACGTATACGTACACGCGCATACGTACACACACACGCACACACACACGCACGCGCACACACACGCACACACACACACACGCACACACACACACACACACGCACGCACGCACGCACGCACGCACACACACACACACACACACACACACACACACACATAAAAAACAAACAAACAATAATAGCGCAAATAATAATGAACACCAATGCTGCTGATCCCTGTGACAAACCACTGGCTACAGGCCTCTGGTCTGAGAAACATTCCTTCACCGCCAGCCTCTGTCTCTTGTCTCCAAATAGCTAGCTCACCCTGGATCCAAAGTGATCTAACCTTCTGTCCCTGGATGTCTGAATCACCTTCATTCTCCACCATTATATCTGTTCCATAAACTGCTAGGGTGTCTGCAAAGTAGACACAAAGTGCTGGAGTAACTCAGTGGGACAGGCAGCATCTCTGGAGAGAAGGAATGGGTGACGTTTCAGGTCAAGACCCTTCTTCAGACATACAAAGTTGGTATTTGTCTTGCGTGGGATGTCTAGAACTAGAGTTTGACTTTTCAAATAAGGGAATGTCCATGTAGGATTGAGATGAACTTCCTTCACCCAGAGGACAATGGAATCCTTTATCCGAAAGTCCCTGAGTCCCTGACGTTTAAGAAAATGGGTTTTTATTCTTTCAAGAAATCAAGGGATATGGAAACTAGTCCCCTGGTAAATGATAAACCATGGTCTTATTGAATGGTTGAGCAGTTATTCATGTTCATAAGGTCTAGGAGCAGAATGAGGCCATTTGGCCCATCAAGTCCACGTCAGCCAATCATGGCTGATCTCAATTCCCATTGTTTTGCCTTCTCCCCGTAACCTCTGACACCCGTACTAATCAGGATATAAAGGCCCAAACTGCCTACTTCTGCTTCTCTTTCCTATAGTAGCGTTTTTTTTAATGTAAGACACTTGATTGAGGTGAAGTGTAGTAACAACTCCATTTAGTGTTTGGCACAGCTGATTCCCAGCAGCCCCGCATGCATGGCAGGAAACCTGACTACTTACAGAATGTGTCAATATTCAAAGTCGTGACATCTTGTGGGAATACTTTTCACAGCGATAAAATGATGAATCCTGGCACTCAAACATGCTGCCTTAGTCTGGGAGAGAGAGGCTCCGGGAATATCTGCCAGCCTTGGCTGGTCTCGAGCTAAAAGGCAAGCAAATGAACCTAGTTGGAAGTCACTGGTAACTGTCCCGTATCAATGGGTAATTGATATTAGCACCGTGTATTCTAACCAAGGATCCATTCATCAGCGGGCTATAACTCAACAGTAAATACAACATCGTAAAGTACAGCACAGGAACAGGCCCTTCGGCCCACAATGTCCATGCTGAACATGATGCCAAGTTAGACAAAAATGCTGGAGAAGGGTCTCGACCCGACACGTCACCTATTCCTTCGCTCCATAGATGCTGCCTCACCCGCTGAGTTTCTCCAGCATTTTTGTCTACCTTCGATATTTCCAGCATCTGCAGTTCCTTCTTAAACATGATGCCGTTAAACTAATCCCTGCCTGTAAATTATCCATTTCCCTCCATATCCATGTGCCTATCCAAAAGCCTCTTCAATGTAGTTTAGTGTAGAGATACAGCGAATAACAGGCCCTTCACTCACCGAGTTAGCGCGGACCAGCGATCACCTCATACCATAACACTATCCTACACATACAATTTATAGAAGCCAATTGCCTACAAACCTGTAGGACTTTAGAGTGTGGGAGGAAACCGGAGCATCCAGAGAAAACCCACGTGGTCACAGGGAGAATGTACAAACTCCATACAGACAGCACCCGTAGTCAGGATTGAACCGGGGTCTCCAACGCTGTGCCACCGTGCCGCACAATGATATCTATAAATGATCCCTGGCGTGTGGGTCGTGGTGGAATCGGGGAGCAATCAGTAACATAATAAAGGGATTAGATGAATGTAGAATTAGCATAAATGGGTGGTTGATGGTCAGCATGAACTGAGTGGGCTGAAGGGCCTGCTTCCATGCTGTATCTCTCTATATCCCGCGCAACACCAATATCAGTTACACCAACAAGGACATTTTCCCTTTGGACACCTACCTCTAAACAGTGGGTGTTATGTGAGTTAAACACATGTGAAAGATGCATTTACTAACCGAGATGATGAAGAGGATTTCAGCATGAATGGAGATGATTGGACATGGACAAGATAACACTTGCAAGAATTTGGGGAGGTGTATGTGGGTGGGAAAGTGCCTGTGATGAACAGGAATCCTTATCTTCCTTATGATTTGTAAATTATTAACAAGATCTGTAAACTCTGAGAGGTTGCTCAGGACCGAGTCACACTTGGTAACAAACTCACCTCTGAGGCAGGAAGTTTGGAAAGTCTGAATCCAGTGATCTGGGCAGGTAGTCCAGGCTGACATTCCTGTGTTACACTGAGGGAGTGCCAGACCATCGCACCTACCTCCTCTCACCTCTCACCTGCTCACAGGTGGGGCATCTTCACCCAAATGTGTCTCCCAACCAACTTGTGAGTGAAGATGATTTGCATCGGGCTGTGGAGAAAAGGCTAGGGTAATGGGAGGAATTAGACTATTGACGCAGAGATTATGGCAAGAGTTGATTGTATGTATTAACGTACGATGTATGATAGGTGGTATATGGTATTATGCATCAACATTATACTGTAACACATAACTATTATTATTATTGGATATGTAAAGCCAATTAACAATTGTTATAAACTATAACAAGTGGGGATGGAGGGGTTTTGGGATTGGTGTGTGGGTAGGTGGGTCAATGAGAGCCTCTATGTATGTTATGTCTTGTGCTGTATGTTCTATGTTGGACTCCCTCGAAAACGAGATGACTGTCCATCTCAAGGGGGTATCCATGAATAAACTTGTTTCAAGAGTTTAAAGACATTTAGTCATGTACATGGATAAGACAGGTTTAGAGGGACATGGGCCAAACACAGGCAGGAGAGACTAGTGTAGATGGGACATATTGGCCAAAGGTCCTGTATCCATGCAGAATGACTCTGTCTTCTCCTTGAGGATCCAGCATAGATTCAATGGGTCAAATGGCCTCATTCAACTCTGTAACAATTCAATACTTGTACAAATTCTCAAAAATGGGATGACCTAGTAAATGTTTACCTTGCTGTTTGAGGAAGATTCCTTTGCATAAATAAGCTGCCAAGATTCCTGTGTTAGGGCAGATCCTTCTGCAAATCACTTCCACCAAAGCACCATGTGATGTCATGAACATGAGGGTGCAATAGAAATGCAGGGACTTCATTTCCTTTCATTAAAAGTATCAGAAGTCTCCATTGGTAGGCTGTTTATTTGGGTTGTTTCTGAGGCCATCGGTTTTTTGGAAGTGTGTGTGAGAGTGCATTGATATAAGTGTCAGAGGTGACGGGATTTACATTAGAAGAAGCCAAAGGCTAGCTTTAATTTTGGGCAAGAAAAGTATTTCCCTTCCAAGGGAAGTCCGTGTTCTGGCACAGCAGGGAGAAGACCGCCGACACCAATAGGATCAACAAACTCATCAGGAAGGCCGGCTCCGTCCAGGGGGCCAGAGTTGGATTCACTGGAGATGGTCTTGGAGGGGAGGATGCTCCTCAAACTGCGGAGCATCCTGGACAATACAGCTCCTCACCCCCTCCATGACCCACTGGTCAACCTGAGGAGCACCTTCAGCAACAGGCTGGTTCCACCAAGATGCAGCACAGAACGTCACAGGAGATCCTTCTTCCCTGTGGCTATCAAACTGTACAACTCCTCCCCCTTCTGTCGTGGGGCAGACTGAGACTGACTCTCCTTTTTCTCTCCCCCCCCCCCCCCCCCCCCCCCCCCTCAATCTTTGCACATCCCCAATACTTTCCACTGGTCACTTTAATTTCATGTTTCATGTGTTTTGTGTTTTTATGGATGTTGGCAGATTAATTTCCCTCCTGGGATAAATAAAGTTCTATTGTATCGTACGCAGTCATTCTTCTGGAATATTACCTTATGTTACCGAGTGGAGGTATGAAAACTCACCACCACTAAGGAGTTAGTTCCTTAGGAGCTCGATTTAATCATGTATAGTCTTTCTGCTGACAAAAGCTTTTCACTGTACCTCGGTACACGTGACTAAACTGAGTTATGTGGCCAGAAACCTGGCTTTCCATGACTTGGTTTCACTTTGAGATCAGCTTCATTGATGCTGAATGCCTTCATTAGATGCATTACCCCCCCCCCCCCCCCCCCCCCCCACCCCCACCATCCCCAATCTTTGCAAACCCCAATCCTTTCCACTGGTCACTTTAATTTCCTGTTTTGTGTACTTTGTGTTTTTATGAATGTTGGCAGATCGGTTTCCCTCCTGGGATAAATAAAGTTCTATCGTATCGTATCGTGTGAGAGTGCATTGATGGGTGACGGGATTTATATTAGAAGAAGCCAAGGGCTGGCTCTAATTTTGGGCAGGGGAAGTATTTGAGACTTACAGCACACGATGCAACATTCGGTGTCTGCCGCTATGATAGAGCTGCTTTGACCACTGAGTGTATGACGGCCTTTTCATGCTGTGAATCGTTTAGATCTGTCGGCCAGAAGCCATCAGCCTGACCCATGTCCTACCTGTAGCCTGAGCAAAAATCTAAATATTTTCCTTAATCCCAGCCCTTGAGTGCAAGTGATCGTGTTACCCACATTGTGAATGGCCTTCTATTTTCCTACTGACTTGAGGCACTTTTAAATGTACAATGTGAGTTATGTCTTATGCAAGCTGAATAGCCAGCCTTTGGGAAGGGTCAGAGCAACATTAAATGAATGTAATTCAGTTCTTCTCTGCCACTTTCCCAGAAGTGCAACAACAGCTTGCTTAAAGAACCCAAACTGTGTTAAAATAAAAATGTCGTTAACTCCTTCTGGAACCGTGGTCTGATTTTAAATATATTTTTCTCTCTCCTCTTTTGTAAGGTTTGTCTTGAGTCTAAAAATAAAATCAGGTTCTCCCAATTTTTTACACGTTGATATGCAGTGAATGGAAGGATATACAGCAGAGCCCTTCGGCCCAACATGCCTATGCCGACCACAAGGCTCCATCTACGCTAGTCTCACCTGCCCGCGTTTGGCCCACATCTCTCTAAATATTTCCTATCCATGTACCTGTCCAAATGTCTTTTAAACGTTATAATAGTCCCTGCCTCAATTACCTCCTCTGGCAGCTCGTTCCATATAACCCACCCCCCTCTATGTGAAAAAATGGCCACTCCGGTTCCTATTCATTAGTTATAGGAGCAAAACAATGCCATTCGGCCCATTGTCTACTCCACCATTCAATCATACCTGATCTATCCCTCCTAACCCCATTGTCCTGCCTTCTCCCCGTAAGCCCTGACACCTTTACTAAGCAAGAATCTGTCGATCTCCACCTAAACAATACCCATTGACTTGGCCTACACAGCCTTCTGTGGCAAGACTATTGAATCTTTCCCCTCTCATCTTGCTTGTATCTTGGCCTTGTGTCCGCCACAAACATTGTTCCTGTGTTGTATCGTCCATGTTCTATGCAGAGGTGGGCTGGTGTCTGGGTACTGGGCACTCTAGGCTGGGTTACCAGTACAGGACTCCCTAATATGAACATCATCGCAATGGAGCCAACACCAGTGGAAGATGGCCTCTGGCTACTGTTCAGGACCCTGGGAATCATTGGGTCTACTGGGGACAACTGTTGGAGAACGCACTAGATACTGTGCTACACACTACAGCAGTAGCTTGTGGATGGCGTGCCAATGAGCAAAGCTGATGTATTCTGGATGCTGTTGAGCTTCTTGAGAGTTGTTGGCAGTGTGTTTATCCAACCAAATGGAGATTGCTCCATCATGCTTTGGACATGCCTTGTAGATGTGGAAAGGGCTTGGGTTGGCAGGAGATCCGGTGTTGATGGTGGGGGACCAGGTGTTGATGGTGATGGTCAAGGTGATGATGTTGGGGTCCAGGTGTTGATGGTGGGGGAACCTGGTGATGGTCAAGGTGATGATGGTGATGGTCCTGGTGTTGATGATGGGGACCAGGTGTTGATGGTGATGGTCCAGGTGATGATGTTGGGGACCAGGTGTTGATGGTGGGGGAACCTGGTGATGGTCAAGGTGATGATGATTGGGACCCAGTGATGGTCCAGGTGTTGATGGTGATGGTCCAGATGTTGATGATGGGGGACCCGGTGATGGTCCAGGTGATGATGTTGGGGACCAGGTGTTGATGGTGGGGGACCTGGTGATGGACCCCACTGAATGTTGGGAGCGGATGGTTGGGCTCTCTCTTGTTGGTACGGTCATTCCTTGGCACTTTGAGGTGCAGATGTTACAAGGCATTGAATGTGCCCAGACCTCAACATCATGAGAGTTCAGCAGTCTTTGTAGACTCTGCAACCTGTCAAGAGACCATTAGATTAGTTGGCTCTCAGGTGGCACGTCAATGGGTCAGTTTATCTGGAACAGATGGACTGAGGCAAGGATCGGTTTTAATCTCAAACTGAGTAAGTGCCTGTCCGGGGTAGATTTCTGGTAACTGTTATCTCACAATCTGTCCTTTCCCTACAATCTGGAGATCATCACTAGTTTATGAACCTTCACACTCCTGCGGAGAGCAGAGGACTGAATTGTGTTGACATATGTTTAACATGACTTGAGCAATCAAATACTTGTAATATGCTTGCATTTATATAATGCTTTATCATGTTTAAACATCCTTGCAGCACTTCATACAAAGAATTACTTTTGAAGTGTGGTGATTGTAGCTGGGCTGATATATGTGGTCGCCATTCCATGCCTGCAACATTCCCCAAATAGCAGCCAGAGGAATCCAGTCTATCTGTTTTGTATTGCCGCAGGAATTTGGCCTGGTCACTGGGAAAGCCCCTTGCTCACTTTCCACTAATGCTGTGGGACCTTCAATAAATCATCAGGCTGACAGAGCCTTGTCCCTCTGAAGGACAGCCTTGCCCGTGTTGCTATAACTCCTCCGTTGTCACTTTACAGAGCAAGCTCACGGGCACAGCCCTCCTCTAGATAGTACATAGAGCAGTACAACAGCAACAGCCTGGCCTTCACAAAGCTGCCCGCTGCTGTCAAGCCAGCCTACAAATCTACCAAAATAATGAATTATTCTTCCACCACTTTCCACGTCTGTGCATATACTGTAGAACAGCAGTGCCTTTGCTGCCATAGGAACTGGAAGATTGAGTAGTTAGAGTAGACCAGTTGGCTACAAGGTTGCTCCACCTGCTAACAATATCAGCGCTTGTTCACAACCTCAACACCATTTTCCTGCCCTATTCTCATTTTCCTTGGTTCTTCTAAACTCCAGGGATCAGTCCATTGCTATTTTGAATGTCCTCAGTAATCGAGTCTCCACAGCACTCCAGTGTAAAGAAGTTCAAAGATTCACCGTACTAAGTGAAGACACTTCTCTGCATCTCAGTCCTAAATGGCCTGCCCTTTGATGATGAGACATGTGCTGCTGAGCCATAAGACATCAGCTCTACCTGCTGTGCCACTGTGCCGCACTCTGCCAGCAGCACAGGAAAGGATGCACTAACCTCCTCAGCCAATAATGGCAGTACATAGTTGGGGCTGAGCACTGATTGCTGCAGTACTGGAATAGCCACAGCCTGCCAGTCTATGAAGGACTTGTCTTTCCTGTAGCAAACTTGGATTGCATTTTCTGGACCAGAGGTTGCGGGCAGTCCATACCTGTTATAAAATTAAGTGAGGCAAAGATAGGATTGGCAGTCTGAACCTTTGGAACATTCACCCACTCACATGGCTCCAGGAGTCAACCCCATTGCCTTCTGATTTATTTCTCTACCTTTCTGTGTGTATATATTTATATTGTGGTATATGGACACACTGATCTGTTTTGTAGTAAATGCCTACTATGTTCTGTGTGCTAAGCAAAGCAAGAATGTCATTGTCCTATACAGGGACACATGACAATAAACTCACTTGAACTTGAACTTGAAATAGGGCTGCACGGTGGCACAGTGGAAGAGTTGCTGCCTACTCCATAATGATCAGAGAGTACACTCAGATACATCCAATTCCTTCGGGAAATAGCATTTTGGGATGCGTTTGGAGTGAGGCTTATGGAGAACGTATAACATACTTGGTAGGAACATGTGTGTAACATACTTGTAGGAACATGTGTATAACATACTTGTAGGAACATGTGTATAACATACTTGTAGGAACATGTGGCTTTGGACAGTTAGTTGTTAAATGTGTCCACCACTTTGATTCCCCACCTGTCACTACTGGCTGGAGGGAGGGGATGGGATTTTCCTCCTTGGATCAGACAGGAGCGTTGATGAAAGTGTTGAGGATCAGGCCAGAGTTGAAGGAGGGAAGCCTCAAAGACCCAGACCACACAGATTTGAGGAGTTTGACAAAAAACACCCAAATGACTCCATGGGAAAAAAACTGGATTTGATTTATTATTTGTATATTTATTCCTGCTTCTTCTCATTCTTAGTGTAGTTCTGTTTTGAAGATGTTAAGGGAATTAGTTTCAGCTTAGTGCAACTTAAAATCTTTGTGGAGAACCATAATGAAGCATGATTTGCTTAGTATAGTCTGTCATGCCAACAGTTCCTGGG
This sequence comes from Amblyraja radiata, assembly GCF_010909765.2. Taxonomy (NCBI): domain Eukaryota; kingdom Metazoa; phylum Chordata; class Chondrichthyes; order Rajiformes; family Rajidae; genus Amblyraja; species Amblyraja radiata. The sequence goes on along the minus strand of NC_045986.1, from coordinate 31,631,730 downwards.
ATCTTTAATACTTGACTCCAATGAATCAAGAGAGAATGGGTGAATATTCATCGCATTTCCCACTGCGTTCTATCAATAAAAGACACGTCGTTCTTTTACAACCCCTTGCTGCAACCCAAAGCAAAACAGAATGAAAACAAACCACTGACACACCATAACCAACAGCGGCAATGCAAATATTTATAGGAGAGAGTTGTCAATAGAAGGGTTTGATGAGAAATGCTGTAGGCGTGCTCTGTGCATTGGCGTACAGTAGCATTACTGCAGTGTCACTTTCATGGACAACAATGGCAGCATTCTCTATTTATTTATAGTCTGTAATCACTGTAAATTTATGTTAATGCTACGACTCTAACACTGGTACCTTAGCTCTAGCGGGACCGTATCAATCAGTCAGCTCTCTCACTGCACGATATGTGAATCAGACGTGAACTCAGTCACTGATGTCATTCACAGTATGCAGGCTCCAAATTGGGCCTCCGTCAAGACTAATTGGCCCCCATTATAAGTGAGCTGTACCTACTTATAGCCCAATTGGGCACAATTGCACATTTCCCTAACCATGAATCACTGTTCATTAAGAAGAGGAGGCAGTGAATAGACTCACCAGAGTCCACACTGGTGAACAGAATAAGGTGGTCATAGGCCTTGTGGGAGGGCCTCCCAGGTGCCTCCACAAGGTTTTATATCTCCTGTGGTTAGACCTGTGGACTATCAGTGGAGCAGGACCTTTACATCCTGGAACATGATGTGGGTGCCCACACCAAGGGCACAAATGTGGTCCTCGTTCTATGCCATGGGCTGTGTGCCAGATTTGACATTTTCCATCCATTGTGTTGTAATTGATTGGAATGGTAATTGTGGACAATTTGTGTGAATCAAACTGCTCACTTTGCATGCAAAGCAAGATGGAAACCAGAGAAAACTCAGCACACATGCTCCTGCCTTGACAGCACTCCACCCATCCACCTACGGAGGGAATATTCTGCTTGCGTATCCCCTGGCCCCTCAGCAATCATGCTGCATCCATCCTCACATCCATACAATTCAGCCCTTGCCTCTTGGTCCTGTAATCTGACCTCTGGGACTACTCTTAACAATCCTGTTTCCATCCAGTGAAAGATCTGTGACATCTGGTCTGTGGGAATGGGGGAAATGAGCAACAAAATTAATTGAGAAGTAAAAGTTCCAAGATAACAATTAATGTTTTGAATGGAGATGTTTTATGTGCGGTGGGGGTTAGTGGGTGGGTGGTGTAGGTGAGAGGGGCTCAAATATCATTGAAGATCAATGGGGAATAGACAATTAGTCAATTATTCTGTATCCCGGCCATTTTCCTGTTCCTCATCCTCTCATGTTTCCAGAAACACAGCAGGGGACCACTGCCCACCCCAAAGGGATGTTTAGGGACCATTAGTAAAATTATCCTTTCCACAGCTAGCTCAGCCTCTTTGGGGTAACATTTATCATTGGCAGCCATTGCCCACAAACCAATGGTTAGGAGCAGAAGCAAAGACACATGTGTTCCCATTGGGTTCACCAACACAGACTCTTGCTCCGTTACGGGTCCTGGTCTTGCCAGCAACCTCTACTCAACGCTTAGCCACGTCACATGTTCATTTAAGTGAATATCAGGTACTGATGAGTTCATGTGATAGGAGCAGAATTAGGCCATTCGGCCCATCAAGTCTACTCCACCATTCAATCATGGTTGATCTATCACTCAACCCCAGTCTCCTGCTTTCTCCCCATAACCCCTGACACCCTTACTAATCAAGATTCTATCAATCTCTGCCTTAAAAACCTTGGCCTCCACAGCCTTTTGTGGCAATGAATTCCACAGATTCACTACCCTCTGACTAAAGACATTTCTCCTCATCTCCTTCCTAAAGGAACATCCTTTAATTCTGAGGCTGTGACCTCTGGTCCTAGACTCTCCCACTAGTGGAAACATCCTCTCCACATCCATGCCATCCGGGCCTTTCATTATTCGGGAAGAGAATGATGCGGGATGTCACAGGTAATGCTACATGCCCCAGCCAATCCAAGGGCTGGGGCAAAATGCCCCTGCAAGCCTTGTCCACCCACTAAAGGTCAGTCTCTGCCTCTGGCAGTCTCGGCTTTGTAAGTAAGTCTGCAGGATGTTGGAATGTAATCATGTTACACAATGCTCTTCCTTGCTGCTCAAACAAACACATACCTACAGACACCTGATAGTGATCAGGACCAGAAACCATGGCAGGTTCTTTGCTTCTTCCTAGCCCGAGGGTGAGGAGGACATTTGCAGCCAATTCGTGCCACAGGTGAAGCACTATCGTGATGGGAACCTGTGCCAGATCCAACCTGCATTGAACACACACAGCTGATGCTGAAGACTCTTGGCACGTTGGTCTAGGCTGAGTTAACAGCTGGCTCCCACTCACTCATTACAGGAAATAGACACTTAATGTTCAAGAGGTTCATTCAATTCTGGCCTCTTGTAGTTGACACAGATTGTGCCCTGTACTCCTGTTACAGCTGCTAGAGCCTATCTCCCAGCTCCAGAATCGGCACTACCCCCCGCCCGCCACCCCCGCCCCCGCCCATCCACCTGCTCCCGAGACTCGTATCCCTCCCCTTCCACTTTATGTCACTCCAAAGTACCTACATCCTCAATTTAGACACAAAAAGATGGAGTAACTCAGTGGGTCAGGCAGCATCTGTGGAGAACATGGATAGGTGACGTTTCACAGAGTGCTGGAGTAACTCAGCGGGTCAGGCAGCATCTGTGGAGAACATGGATAGGTGACATTTCACAGAATGCTGGAGTAACTCAGTGGGTCAGGCAGCATCTGTGGAGAACATGGATAGGTGACGTTTCACAGAGTGCTGGAGTAACTCAGCGGGTCAGGCAGCATCTCTGGAGATAAGGAATAGGTGACGTTTCAGGTCGAGATCCTTCTTCAGAAAATGTGAAGGTTTCTCAGATCCACACAAAGTTGTGAGTTCACCAACGACCAGAAACCAAAGATTAAAAGTGCGAAACGTTTGCCAGGCCGACCATGAATGAAGACAACACATCACATTCCACTTGTCCCAGTTACCCAACAGTTCCAGAAAGTTCCAGTTGATCTTTCGGTGAGCCTGCAGCAACTTGACCGGGCTTTGCCAATGGTTTTTATTTTATTTTTATACGCATACAATGAGAAAATCCATAATTATATTGTACGATCGGCTTAATTGCCCACAGAAAGCTTCAAATCGTTGCTGAAGAATTTATCTTTCAATTTTTCCCCTTCAGATTTAATCCTCCATCAGATTAATGCAGAGACTTGCCAAATGATAAGAAGAGCTGACAGGAAAGAATTTAACCCCCTGGTGTGTGTGCGACTGTTTGATGGCAAGCAAATACCTGAACTGTTACTGAGCTGATCTGCAGGTAGCTCACAGGAGGGCTTGGGTTTCCTCCTCATTGTTGTGGGGTGTTTGTGGTTTGTGCCTCTGCACTGCCGAGTGGTTTAGGATGTTGTTCAACCCTTTGCCGCTTTCTCTGGTTGCTCTTATCGCAGCCAGCAGAGGTGAAGTGGAGTTCTTTGTGGTCTCCTGCAGGCGCCATTCCATGCCATGTACACACAAACTGTACACATGTATCTGGGGCACGGGGCTGATGTCAGGGCAAGAGTCAACGTGGCCAACAGCTCCTGGGCCAATCTCTGTGGCCGACCCATGTGTCCAAGCATGGCAATGGCCGGAGGCCCACGCCAGCCTGGGGTTCACCTGGAATGGGGAAGTCTCTCAACAACTACAGCATGGACTCATCTTGTAAAAAGGCACCTCTTACACTCAGGCTCAGTGGACTATTTCTGTCCACTTTGCTAATCGGGGATGTGCTTGGGAACGGCAATAATCTACTGGACTGTTTGTAAGAAAATAATTCCACTCTAACTTTTCGCATCGCACATGTGACAAGTTCACAAGTTATAGGAGTAGAACTAGGCCATTCGGCCCATCGAGTCCACTCTGCCATTCATTCATGACTGATCTCTGCCTCCTAATCCCATCTTCCTGCCTTCTCCCCATAACCCTTGACACCCGTCCTAATCAAGATTTTGTCTATCTACGCCTTAAAAATATCCACTGACTTGGCCTCCACAGCCTCCTGTGGCAATGAGGTCCACAGATTCACCACCCTCTGACATTAAAAGCATAATTGGCACACATTTCAGACACACATTATTGGACATTACAGTGCTAGCTCTGGCTGTAGTTTATGGCAGGCTCATTCTCAGCCCTAGGGGACACAGGGGCAAATATCAGGACATAGATTCATGGTTCCATTCATTGTCCCTGAAGCGTCTACAATCTCAGGGGTCACAGATTGTGATACAGTCTCGGGGCGCCGGCTCAGGAGAACAGAACATTGTTGGAGGTCACAGACTCGGGAGGAAGGTCACAAGGTCAGAGGTCACACTCGGGAGGAAGGTCACAAGGTCAGAAGATCGTGATCTTGGGGTATGGTCAAGGGCAAAGTCTTGGGTTGCAGAGTGGGGAGTATGGTCATGGGCAGAGGTTCACAGTATCGAGGGAGTAGGCAGGTGGCAAAGACTCATGGTGGCAGCATGCGGAGACTCACTCTAGAGGCAACTTACACACCAGTGGTATCAACATTGACTTCTCTAACTTCAAGTAACCCTTGCTTTCCCTCTCTCTCCATCCCTCCCCTTTCCCAGTTCTCCAACCAGTCTGACTGTCTCCGACCACATTTTATCTGTTTGCTTTGTTGTCACCTTCTCCCACTAACACTGATCTGTTCTACAATTTCCTTGATCTCCATTCCCTTTGTCCTATTTTCACACCTTACACTTCCTTATCTATGTATCTCCCTCTCCCCTGACATCTGTCTGAAGGAGGGTCTCGACCCGAAACGTCACCCATTCCTTCTCTCCACAGATGCTGCCTGTCCCGCTGAGTTACTCCAGCATTTTGTGTCTATCTTTGGTTTAAACCAGCATCTGCAGTTCCTTCCTGCACATTGTAATGGGTGTATGTTCACAGTATTGAGGGGATGGGCAGAGTGGCAGCTTTTGGGCCAGGTTCTCCTGGGTGCAGTTAAGATCCATTGTTCTGGGGTGAGGGTCAGCATTGGGTTGATGGCCTCACTGGTACAATGTAAACACTGACTCACAGACACAGAATAAGGAGTTTAGGTTCATTATTGTCACGTGTACCATGGTATGGTGAAGAGATTTGTTCTGCATGCTGTCCAATCAGATCAGATATACTGTACATGCGTCAAACTCAGATACAACAGGTAGAGCAAAGGGGAAGATACAGAGTACAGAATATAGTTCTCAGCATTGTAGCGCATCAGTTCCACAGACAAAGTCCAATGTCCATAATGAGGTAGAGGTGAATCGGACAGTACCCTAGCTTGTGGAAGGGCTGTTCAGAAGCCTGATTACAGAGGGGAAGAAACTGTTCCTGAGTCTAGTGGTGCGCGCTTTCAAGCTTCTGTACCTTCTGCCGGACAGGTACAGGGAGAAGCAGGAATGGCCGGGATGGGACAAGTCTTTGATTATATTGGCTGCTGGTTTAGGTGCAGTCAGTGGTGGGAGGTCTGGTCTGTGTGATAAGGTGCAGAGTAAGGTGACACAGTATCGTGGGGACAATCGTGTGGGCTCAGTCTCAGCACTCAGACATTGGGGTGCAGTCTCAATGCAGGGGGTCAGGACGGTCGACCCAGGGAAGTCATCTCAGGGTATAGTCTAGTGGCACAGGGGCGAGGAAGGCAGCATTGAGACAATCAACACTGGACACAGGTACAGGTAATGACAGGTACAGGTAATGACAGGTACAGGTAATGACAGGTACAGGTAATGACAGGTACAGGTAATAGAGCACAGGTACCAGGAGCGTGATATTGAGACAAACTCACAGGAACTGCGTCAGGACAACAATACCATGGACTCAGGGTACACAGTCTAAAGCACAGACTCCTGAACAAAGTAATGGGAGGTATGACATCTCTGGCAATGAATCCTCAAGACTCCAGCATCTGGTAGTGCTGCTGCCTGGCGGGACCAGTGACCAGAGTTCAATCCTGACCTTGGGAACTGTATGTGCGGAGTTTGTACAATTTCCCTGTGACTGCATGAGTTTCCTCAGTCTACTGTAAATGAATACAGTTTAAAGGCAAAAAGAATCAAAGGACATGAGGGAGAATAAGTTGCATAGGTACAGGGAATAAGGGAAGAGGGGGTGGGTGAGATAAGAATTTATCAAGGTGAACCATGCATTATTAATCTCCTGTGCTGGGTTATAGGATATTGGTATTGTTAATGGACACTGACTTTACGAAGATAGACACAAAATGTTGGAGTAACTCAGCGGGACAGGCAGCATCTCTGGAGAGAAGGCATTCTGAAGAAGGGTCTCAACCCAAAACGTCACCCATTCCTTCTCTCCAGAGATGCTGTCTGTGCTGCTGAGCTACTCCAGCATTTTGTGTCTATCTCCGGTGTTCTACTCCAGCTGTTCCTCCCTACACACACTGGCTTTCTGATTCACAACTGGTTCTAGTCCAAGACTAGAGGGCATTGCTTTAAGATAAGAGTGGCAACATTTATAGCAGACTTGTGGGGCACAGGGTTGGTGGTGGAGGCAGATACGATAGTGGTGTTTCAGAGGCTTTTAGACAGGCCCGTGGATATGCAGGGAATGGAGGGATATGGATTACTTGCAGGCAGAGGAGATTAGATTCTCTTCGCATCATGTTTGGCACAGATATTGTGGGCAAAAGCACTGTTCCTGCGCTGTAGTCTTCCCTGCTCTATAATGGCCACTGATATATGCTGGGAAAACACTTGTGATTAAAGTACAAGGCAATGGGAAGGTCACCTTTGTCTCTGTACCTGAATATAAATGTTCCACAAAGTAGTCTCACAATCATGTGGCTTCTCCAGTGCAGTGGAGACCAAACTGTGAACACAAAATGCAGTGTAATAGATTCACAAAATTGCTCTGACATTGGCAGGTAACTGATTCTCAGGTAAAGCCACTCACCTGCACTGGAGTAAAGGGTGCTGCTTCATGCTGGGTTATGGCATATACAGAGAGTCATAGAGTGATACAGTGTGGAAACAGGCCCTTCGGCCCAACTTGCCTATACTGGCCAACATGTCCCATCTACAGTAGTCCCACTTGTCTGTCCTATCCATGTACCTGTTTATTGTTTCTTATGCATTGGGATAGTCCCAGCCTCAACTACCTCCTCCGGCAGCTCGTTCCACACACCCACCACCCGTAGTGTGAAAAAGTTACCCTTTAGGTTCCTATTAAATCTTTCCCCCTTCACCTTAAACCAATGTCCTCTGGTCCACGATTCCCCTACTCTGGGCAAGAGACTCTGTGCGTCTACCCGATCTATTCCTCTCATGATTTTGTACACATATGGACATATATTGGCCATGTCCTGGGAACTCATTGCGAGACTTAGACTACAAAGTCACACTGAGGTTTCTGTTTATCTAGTTAACTGATCCTGTCTCTCTGTCTATACTTATCTCATTCTGTGTGATCTTTTACATCTCTGATTCTCAGTCCACATGTGATGGTGCCCCCCTGATCTTACATTGCTCCCCCCCTCCCTTCCTCTGTGGCCTGTTAGTGTTGTATTGTACACCTATCTTTGGGAGAGTGGAACTCATAACAACAAATATTTAAGCTGCTATGTGAACGTTACTGCAGGCAGATTCTGGGAGGTCGGCATTGCATCTGGGAACAGACCCTCTACAACAACATCTCATCTGGGAAGCAAAAATCCCCCCAAAGTTACACTTCAATGAGCAGTTCTGCAAAAGGGAAAGCTTTCATCTTTACTCTTCATGTTCAAAGGTCAAAGTTAGAAGTACTTAGATAAGAACACCTGTGCCCTTTTCCCCCACTTCTGACAATACACTGGTGGCTTTCTTTTATCAAAGATAGCCTTGATTACAGCTTGGATTCAACTACCTCCTCCGGCAGCTCGTTCTACACACCCACCCACCACACAGGCTTTGTGCTCTCCCTGTATTTGACATTCAATAAGAACGTTCGGGCAGTGACTATAGGAACGGGGATGAATAAAGAAATAAACAGTTGACACTAGGTATAGTCGTGACCTGTAATTCACTGGCTCATTGGATCGTTTTCAATTGGAAATATTCCAGCAAGAGAGACAACAATCAGAAACTATGAGAAACAAGTCCGAGTTGCTGAGGATCATGGGTGTCACCAAGACCCCATCTCTCTTGTGACGTCAAGCAACAACCAAGGAAGTAAAATGTGGCCAAAGCCCTCGATGGGTCTGAGGAAGGGTCCCGACCTGAGACATCACCTATCCATGTTCTCCAGAGATGCTGCCTGACCCACTGTGTTACTCCAGCACTCTGTGAAACGTCACCTATCCATGTTCTCCAGAGATGCTGCCTGACCCACTGAGTTACTCCAGCACTCTGTGAAACGTCACCTATCCATGTTCTCCACAGATGCTGCCTGACCCGCTGTGTTACTCCAGCACTCTGTGAAACGTCACCTATCCATGTTCTCCACAGATGCTGCCTGACCCGCTGAGTTATGGTGCAGCAGCATCTATGGAGCTAAGGAAATAGGCAACGTTTCGGGCCGAAACCCTTCTGGAAATAGGCAAAGTTTCGGGCCGAAACCCGGAAGGGTTTCGGCCCGAAACGTTGCCTATTTCCTTAGCTCCATAGATGCTGATGTACCCGCTGAGTTACTCCAGCACTCTGTGAAACGTCACCTATCCATGTTCTCCAGAGATGCTGCCTGACCCACTGAGTTACTCCAGCACTCTGTGAAACGTCACCTATCCATGTTCTCCACAGATGCTGCCTGACCCGCAGAGTTACTCCAACTTCATGTGACTATCTCCTTATGTTCAAGCCTAGTTTAGGCACTTGAGAACTACAGCTCTATAGGACTTTGGATAGGCTGCATTTGGAGTCTTGCGCCCATTACAGGAAAGATGTGGAGGCTTTGGAGAGGGTGCAGAGGAGGATTACCAGAATGCTGCCGGGATAAGAGGGCTTTGGCGGCAGGGAGAGGTTGGATAGACTTTGGATTTTTTCTTGTAATGTGGGAGGTTAAAGGGAGACTTGATGTCAGAACCTTGGGGGCTACTGCTTGCTGGACCAGCGCTACAGGCTGTACTCCCTGCAATATCTCATCAACAACAGACAGACTGAACTCATATCTGAATGAACAGATTTGTCAAACGCACAAACGTTTGAGACTGTCGCTCTTAATGCCAACGCATCTGCAGCTCGTAGATGATGCAGTGAGACTGAAGCTAAATCATTCTACCAATCAGTTCAGCTGTTGAAATGTCTCCCAACTCTGGGCCGTGAATCTGAGCACGGAACCTTCACTTCAAATCAACACTGGAGCTGCTGCAGTAATTCACAGACAGCAAGTCCCAAAACACGTCAATAATTCCAAGTTATATCTGAAGTAATACAGCTGAAATACAGCAAGAGGAGAAGATAGAGGGAGAGGAGATGTGCTTCAATCTGTGAGTATTTGCCAGAGCTAAAGACTGCCTGAATGTTGCTGTATGCCTGCTTCTGACGGCTTCGCCATGGACTGGTCAGCTCCAGGTAAATTCCTTCTGGGCCAGGAATTCCTCCTGATAAATGATCCAAATTCCTTTTGGCTGAGGCTTGTTGTGGAGCCGCGGGGCAGCTGCCAAGTCTACCTGATTGATTTAGCTTGAAGAGACTTCAAAGCCCCCCACCCGGCTCATCACCTAGGTGGAACACTTGGCTGTTAAACCAGCGGACCCATCGAGCTGACGTCCCCCAGAGGACTTGTCTGTCTGAATAGTCTGCTGTTCATAATGCGCTGAATTATTCTGCATGAACATCTATCAGATATCTCTGTGAGGAATAAGGTCAAACTCACACAGTATTCTCCTTCTTGTTGATGTAAATAATACAACAATGGTTATTATTAGCTGAAGTTTCGCTTCAAGACCCTTCTTCAAACTGCTTCAGAAAGTGACTGAAGAAGGGTCTCGACCAGAAACGTCACCCATTCCTTCTCTCCAAAGATGCTGCCTGACCTGCTGAGTTGCTCCAGCATTTTGTGTCTATCTTTGGTTAAACCAGCATCTGCAGTTCCTGCCTACATGATGGTTATTAAACTAATGACTGCATCAAGGTTCAAAGGTTGAATTATTGACATGCAGGGCAATATTGTTTAGGGTCGGTGAGTTTTCATGTGTCAGGATTATCAAAAACAATGTAAGGTTACTCTGCCTTTCAGGGAGTTATTGATGTTTCCAGATGTGTCTCGATGTTCCATCACCTCACATCATTGCACATTGCAGAGGTTATGGCAACGTTTAAGAAACAATTAGACAAGTACATGGATAGGACAGGTTTAGAGGCATATGGGCCAATCGCAGGTAGGTAGGACTCATGTAGTTGGGGCACGCTGGCCAGTGTGGGTAAGTTGGGCCGAAGGGCTTGTTTCCACGCTGTATGGCCCTGATTTTATGACACATTCATCAACCAGTCCCAAACCTCCAATGTCATATTTGAAACCAATTCATGAGATGAGAGATGTTCTCAATCAGAGGGAGGTTTCCTGCCGTGTGCTGGGTGTGATGACATTACACTCCATGGGATTCCAAGTCAGAGATGCCACCCATTGCCACAATGTACTGCCTGAGAGAGTGTACTCTGCCCAGGTGGTGCTGATACTGGAGATGTCTGGGCCATTGATGGGAACCCGGGGCTCTGGGAGCACGGCCGTGACAGGCTATCGCTCGTCTCCTCTCCAGGACAGACCACTCATTTAAGGCACACTTGTACGTGAGGGAGTTTGTTCCATGTGCGTCTGCATGAGGCCTGTCCGTGTTATGTATTATTCTGTTCCAGCTCAATACAAGCTGACAATTCCATGTTTCATGCCCGACATTGGAGTCACAAAGTTATACAGCCAAGAAACAAGCAAGCATTGTTCACTACCACAGTCCGTGGACTTGGTCTGCTAGGATGGTTTAGTTTCAGTCTCACTGCATCTTGTCGAGGATTGACACTGGTGCAATGTGAAGTTAGAATGTTGTTCCTGGAACAGCACTAAATATACCTAAAGATGTCACCATGCTTGCCACTCCCTCAATGGCATCTCCTCAGCTTTGCTACTGATGTGAAGGAAATTAGATTAATTAGATCAAATGAAAACATTACCATTATGTGAGAGTATATTTGGCATCAGTCTCATATAAGATGAGCTGGGAAGATTCAGGGTGACAAGATAGCCAATGGCAACATCATGCCCCATTCTCGCCTTCAACGCCCGTGTCAATGTAGCCTGCACTCATACTGGGGCAAGAGTTGCCAGGATAATTTAGAGTCACCAGGCCTTTGTTCATCCTGAAGATAGACACTAAATGCTGGAGTAACTCAGCGGCTCAGGCAGCAAATGTACACAAAAATGCTGGAGAAACTCAGCGGGTGCAGCAGCATCTATGGAGCGAAGGAAATAGGCAACGTTTCGGGCCGAAACCCTTCTTCAGACCGATGGGGCTCAGGCAGCAAATCTGGAGAGAAGGAATGGGTGACATTTGGCAGAGTTACTCCAGCAGTTTGTGTCTATCTTCGGTGTAAACCAGCATCTGCAGTTCCGTCCTGCACACTTGGTTAATCCTCAATTATCTGCAGGTTTTCAAGAACTTCCAGCCACCAATGACGTACCTGCAACAGGTGCAAGTAGCAGACCGTTAGACTTTTAGTAGCGGATTGCATCAAGTGTTAAACAAATGGATGTATCCCAAAGCTGGAGTAACTCAGCGGGACAGGCAGCATCTCTGGAGAGAAGGGATGAGCGATGTTTCGAGTCGAGACCCTTCTTCAGACTCAATGAATCTAAAGGATTATTCGGAGTGAATTCCACACTTTCTGAACATTGAAAGTGATCAATTCGACTTGAAGTCTGAAGAAGGGTCTCGACCAGAAACGTCGCCCATTCCTTCTCTCCAGAGATGCTGCCTGTCCCGCTGAGTTACTCCAGCATTTTGTGTCTATCGTCAACTCAGCTAGTTTTGTGGAGGTGATCAGTAATCGTTCTAAGTAGCCATGATATATTCTGGGGGAATAAGTCACGTTCCTGTTAATTCAGCCGATCCAACGCGGTGGCTTCATGTTTTCTGCTGCCTGCTGTCTCTTTGCTGGGAGTTGGTGGTGGTCCTGATTACACTGCCCTTGGACTTGCTTAAACCTGCTCACAATAGAGCCATCCTCCCTGACCTGACCCTGTCCTGCAACATATTTACAGCTGCGTTGTCGAACTACAGCTCTCATGGTCCTTCTGCGCGCTCATATTTATTTTTATCAATAAACTTTTAGCTCTTCTGCTAATTGGTTTTCCTGGATACTTTCACCTTTAAGCTGATCCAAGCCTTTAAATCCTGCAGCGCCATACTAAATACAGAACCCCTTCCCTGGGAAAGTCCCCATCACTCACATTCCAAAGCATACGCTGAATATTAAATTAGAATGGCAGCACTTTGGATTTACACTCCCGACCATGTCGTGTCAAACAGAAAATTATTCTCATCCTCGCCACTGGAAAAACACACAAAACAACATTATAAATCAGAATAAACTGCTGCGAGAATAATGAAATTAAACGCAGGCGGAGGCCCAATGCCCAATGCATTGCCCAATTGCACGGTTCAGGTCTATTTATATTTATTAGAACACTCCGGGGGTTTCCAGTAGGATTGAAGGTTATAAAGAGATTTAGGTGATCAAACAGTCTACAGAACACTCTCGTTGCAGTCCCATCGTGGGGGGAATGTACGCTGTGGAATGTAAGTGGTCAGGTCTGAATGATATGAGCTGCAGCTACCTCCGAGAGTCACAGAGAAAGCAGAGGGTTTGCTCTGCCTCAATGTCTGTGTTCACACTGCCGAGCCTCCAGTTTATTCACTCTGTTTAGTCCTTCCACATTAGTTCAGTTTAATGTCACGTGTACCGAGGTACAGTGAAAAGCTTTTGTTGCGTGCTATCTGGTGAGCGGAAAGACAATACATGATTACAATCGAGCTATTCACAGTTTGCAGATAGGGGATAAAGGGAATAACGTTTAGTGCAAGGTAAAGCAAGAGACGTTCCTGTAGGAGTGGAGATTTAAGCGTGTGGAGCGATTGTAATATGTGACTGTAGATCTGCGTCTGTGGCTAGCCCAGCCTGGGCTGGGCGCCATCTTGGGAAGCATTAGGTGTAGGAAGGAACTGCAGATGCTGGTTTAAATCGAAGATAGACACAAAAAGCTGGAATAACTCAGCGGGACAGGCAGCATCTCTGGAGTGAAGGAATGGATGACGTTACCCAAATCTCCAGAGATGCTGCCTGTCCCGCTGAGTTACTCCAGCTTTTTGTATCTATCTTTGGAAGCATTTGGCATCAGATATTGTGTTTAAGGATGGTTTGGGCATGAGGGGTGGGCCTGCTGATGGAAGAGTTTCACGTTCTAGTCTGTCCTCTTCCCTTGAGAGGTGACAGGGGCTGAGTTGAAGAAGCAGCCTCCAAAAGCAGGGTTCAGACAGCTCTGAAGCCTCTCTCATTTCAGGTAGAATCGGGGATTATTACTGCCTTACATTTCTCTCAGGACACGCACGACCATACCGAGAAACTTTAATATACCAATGTATTCTTCTCACAGACGATCGTGAAATAAAAATGTCACCCAAAGCCTCCTCTGTAATAAATTACTGCTGAGTTTTCAAGGAATTTTACTGTGGAGCTGAAACAACCGGGAAATGTAGCAAACCCTCCCAAAATTGGCTCAAAGTGAATCAACATGGGGACAGGTGTGGAGGACAGCAACTGGTCCGCTGGACTGGGGCAAGGAGGAGGCATTCAGAAACAAAGGCATACACATGCTGAAACACAATCTACTCACAAGGCAAATGTCTGATCTTTAGTAGTGAATGAATGAATACTTTATTGTCACAGGTGACAGGTGACAGTGAAATTCTTTGCTTGCATATGCAAGGTATGCAAATAGTCACCACACAAAGGGCACTTACAAAGTTACAAAGTGTCCCCATTGTTCTTCCTCCCCCCTCACATTGGTCCCCCCACACTAGGTCCCTATTGTTCTCCCCCCTCTATCACGGCACCCTTGTTCTGTGGTGTCCTCACCTCCACGTGTACAGCTGGTAGAGCCACTACTTCACAACGCCAGAGACCCCAGAAAATTGCCCCCAGTGTGTAGGGAGTGTATGATAAAGTGGGATAACTTACAACTAGTGTGAATGGGTGATCGATGGTCAGCATGGACTCGATGGGCCGAAGGGCCTGTTTCCATGATGAGCCTGTCAATCAATAAATCAAAGCGATTATAAAACTTCCAATTGCTGATCTGGTTTACGTAGCAAGGTGATGACGCATCTACCTTTAATCCAATGAAGTTCTCATCCCTTTATATCATTTGGTACTGCAGGTGGCGGAAGGGATGGGCCTGCCAGATAACAGAGGAGACAAGGGGCATCGGATCTTTTGAGACGTTCTAGGGCTGAGGAGATTCAAGGAGCTTTCATGTTGAGAAGGAGCAAGGGAGGGGTGGTATAGAGGAGCTAGATGCGCAATGCCCAAGTAGTTTGTTTAGTTTAGTTTAGCCTAGAGGTATAGCATGGAAACAGGCCCTTCAGCCCACCATGTCCGCACCAACCAGCGATCCCTGCCCATTAACACCATCCTACACACACTAGGGACAATTTACATTTATAACTAAGCCAATTAACTTACAAACCTGTACGTCTTTGGAGTGTGGGAGGAAACCGAAGATCTCTGAGAAAACTCACGCAGATCACGAGGAGAACGTACAAACTCCGTACAGACGGCACCCGTAGTCGGGATCGAACCCGGGTCTCCAGCGCGGCAAGCGCTGTAAGGCAGCAACTCTACCGCTGTGCCACCGTGCCGCCCTTTGTCGTCAATAAAGCACCAAGTGCCAATGATGGCAATTCTTCGGGCTTCCATGGTTTACGTCCCGTGATGCTACGAATGTTAGACTTCTCCTGACATATCCGAGTGTCCATTCCATATTTACAGATGTAAAATCATTGCACTGTTGAAATGCTCCCATTCACTGGTATCGAGGTTGTGCTAAACTTACGTGCTAAGTCCCCATCACATTGATCTACGATCAGAGTTGTCTCACTTCCTCCCCTCTCCTGACTGCATCTGTGTGGGACCCACTGCTAGAGACTTTCTGCAACATCTCGACTGCTGATTTAATTCTCCGTGAAAGCGGAGAATAAGAGGGTATCAAAGAACATGATATCAGTTCACAACAAAAATAAAAGCAATGTAGTATAATTTAATGGGACTGTTTCTTATTTTAACTGTTGTGATGAAGTTTAATATGGAAGCAGCTTTCTCACTGGTCCAACATAATGTGTTTATGGTGTAAACAAACATGCAGGATTGGTGACCCAGTGAATCTCTGCTTTTCACTCCACAATATGTGGCTTGGCTTTTATCCTCCTCTTCCTTTGCCATTTCCTCCTGTCTCTTAACTCTTGATCATAGCAGTTTCTGCAAGCTGTCAACATAAAGTGGTCTCTTGTCATGCCCACACACCCTAACCCTCCCTTTTAACTCACCCACCGGAATGCTGCACTGTTTAGTTGTTCAAGACTTGCGATCAGTTTGTTGTGAAACCTTACAGATTTCAGATAGAGAACAGCTTACTCCTCTCGTAAGCCCAGGGCTAAATCCTTTATTGCTGTGCATTGGTGCAATGTGTGGATGTCATCTGTATTTCAAAGATGGGGAGAGATGAAAAGCCTAATGTTGGAGAGGGTGTTGTCACTCAGGGTTGCATAATTAGGATGGGGTGTAACAGAGGAAATGTACCCAGAATGGGGTTAAAATGTGCTTCTTATTACTCTTATAATACTCAGTTGTATCTCACTGCAAACCTCATTGTATTATTCCCAATTACACTATTTGTTATAACATTATTACATTATCAGGTGATCGTGTTTGAAATAAAGAATTATAAGGAATTATTTTATATCACATACATTATGCACATTAGTTTTAGCACACTGCCATACCTTGCCCTTATTAAAACTCTGAGAGCATTGGAACATGAAGAACCCTCTAACTGCTCCACTATTACTAAAGATCATGGCTGATCTTCTACCTCGTGTTCCAAGTTCCGTGTTCCGTGTTCCATGTTCCGTGTTCCATGTTCCACATTCCATGTTCCATGTTCCATGTTCCGTGTTCCATGTTCCACATTCCATGTTCCATGTTCCATGTTCCGTGTTCCATGTTCCGTGTTCCACGTTCCGTGTTCCATGTTCCATGTTCCATGTTCTGTGTTCCGTGTTCCATGTTCCGTGTTCCACGTTCCGTGTTCCATGTTCTGTGTTCTGTGTTCCATGTTCCATGTTCCGTGTTGCAGCCCAATCCACCATTCCATGATTCCCTTCCTGCACTGTATATGAGGTGCTTATCTAAGACATATCTGAGTGCTTCAGTATAATGATACTTGTACTGAACTCTATACAAAAATGACCACTGCCCAGTCCATCACCGACTTTGACCTCCCCACTGTCGAAGGGATCTATCGTAGTCACTGCCTCAAAAAGACAGCCAAAATCATCAAGGACCCACACCATCCTGGCCACACAATCATCTCACCATTGCCATTGGGAAGAAGGTACAGGAGCCTGAAAACTGTAACATCCAGGTACAGGAACAACTACTTCCCGACAACCATCAGGCTATTAAACACGACAACAAATAAGCTCTGAATTACAACAGACTTATTATAATTGCACTATATTTGTTTATTTATTGAGTATGTGTGTGCATGTGTATATACACACACTGAACTTTTGTTTCTCCCATTATGTACTAGGTTTACATATTCTGTTGTGCTGCAGCAAGCAAGAATGTCATTGTCCTATCTGGGACATATGACAATAAAACACTCTGGACTCTTGACTCTTGAAGTTCACTGCACCTCGGTACATGTGGCAGGTAAAGTGCCACACCATGCCATACCCTGTAATCCACCAACCTCTGCCTTAAACGACTGCTTTCATAGACGTCCACGGTGGACGTTCCACAGATTATGCATCTTCTGAATGAAATAATTTCTCCTAAACAGGCTCCCCCTTATTCTCAAACAGTGCCTCCTGCTCTGAGACTTCTCCGGCAGGAATAACATCCTCCCTGCATCCAACCTGTCAACCCTTTAAGAATGTTGTAACTTGCAATGAGATCTCCCTTCATCCTTCGAAACTCCAAAGTATACATTCGCAATCTACTCAATCTCTGCTTCTGGAGCAGACTGCAATACCTTGAACCAGTCTACAATCCATTGCACCCTGTCTCAGCCACAGTTTGTTATGTTCCACCCTCATTATTAGGCTATAAGTCATCCTGCTCTGGTGTACAACATGAGCTCGCTGGATTTCCCACACAGAACTGGAGGATTAACAAGCTGGTTGAAAGCAAAAGTCAAACTGTGGTGAGCACAGAGAGCTTATTTCAAATATTTAAAATATCATCTATCATTAAAGTACAATTGAAGGGGCTTGTAGACAGGAAGCATTTCTTTTCTTTGCACTTATGAACACCCACATGTCCTTTATAATAATTTTTCAGTGGTAGAAGGTGAACTGTAATGTCCCACTTTACTGGAGGTACTTTAAACCCAGAGCATCCAGCGGTAGAGTTGCTGCCTTACGGCATTTACAGCGCCAGAGACCCGGGTCCCACCCCCGACTACTGGTGCTGTCTCCGTGGAGTTTGTACGCTCTCCCCGTGACCAGCGTTGGTTTTCTCCAAAATCTTCGGTTTCCTCCCACACTCCAAAGACGTAGCGGCTTATAGATTAATTGGGTTGGTATTAGTGTAAAGTTGTCCTGAGGATAGTGTTAATGTGTGGGGATCGCTGGTCAGAGCGGATTCGGTGGGCTGCAGGGCCTGTTTCCGCACTATATCTCAAAACTAATCTAAACTGACAGTCGGGAATAGTAAATGAAAATCAAAAGATGTGGATACTGGGAATCTACATCTGGAGACCAGTTGGTCTCCCTGCTTGAGCAATGGGCAGGAGATGACTCCTTGCTCAGTCCAGGGCAGACAGTCACATTCCCACCTTGGACATGTAGTCCCACTGGATCCTGGCGTGTCCAGTCGCCATCCCACCAGGAGCAGTGTGGTCTGCAGCCACTCTCTGCTGACAGTCCCTTGATGTAAGGCCAGAGTTACCAGTAGCAGGCTGAAGCCTGTACAAAGTGCCAACCTACATTGGACAGGAGGTAGCAGAGTAGAAAGTCACTAGGAGGGCATTCCAAAGCTCAAGTCCATGATCGAGTGAAATTCATCAGGGATCTTCAAGAATTCTTGTAAAATGTGAAAATCATCTAGATGAGTTTGTTAATTGCCAGGGCATGTAGTGGTTTGGACCATGGGAATGGACCATCTTGCGTGGCCATGATGGGCCAAAGGGCATGTTTCTATGCCAGACGTCTCTATGACTCTGTGAGGCCTGGACTGGAGAGATGCAGTGGTTCACAACGCTAGGACTGGGGCATCTGATTTCTGGAGACCTGTGGCACAGATGTCCCCCCGTTCCTTACTTCATCCAGATGAATAAAATGAGGATCATGTCCAAGGTAAACGTGACCAGTGTCAGCTTCATAAAACATCTACTGCTCTGCAAAAAAAGCAATTTGCTGTGTGAAGTATGTGGAAACACCTTCATCTAATTAAGTCCATGGGGTCAGATTCAAGATGTTGCTGAGAGATTGAGAACACACATGGAATAAATGGAAAACTGTATCAACAGTAAATTAAATTCACTGAGATCCATGTCCAAATCCCCAAGACGTGATTTTATTGCAGAAAGTTATGTGCTGGGTATGTTTTTCTTGATTCATTCATGGGCGGTTCGAGTCGATGGCAAGGCCAGTGTTTAATGTCCATGCTAACAAGATGATTGTGTGTAAAATATAGTTACTGAACTTGACTTTCACAACTATTGGCCCTTGGGTGAAATTTCATTCCATTAAAATAACTAGGCAGAAAATTAATGGGGAATGTGAACTCAATTTTGTTTTAATATGTCCCCAGAAAGTTCTGGTCTGGGAGCACAAATAAATGAAATTGTTGCTTATAAACAAAGGATAAATTCTTCATTTCATCAGGTGAAGTTTATTCCCAATATGTGGAATAAATACCAAATCATTTATGGTGAAGCCAATCCCTGTGAACAAGGGAACAATGTGGCCAGTTTCTGCAGCTGAGAAGTCGACTCTCAAAGTGCGGTGGAGGAGAGGCGGGGGGGGGGGTGTGGTGCAATGGAGAGTTTCCTGCTGGGGGGTCGTGGTTGAGAATTAGTTTCTGCTAACTTGTACCTACTGATCAGATCTATCCTGAGGCTAGGCTCCTGAGCAAGCTAGGTGCGGTCCATTAGGAGATGACTGGTATGTGGTGCCTCATTGTTGATGTGCTGCCTTACACTGGTGCTGCAATATCTTTGTTGTGCTTTCACATTGTTTAGGGCACCTGGATGCTCCAATTTATTAACTTGTCATTGTGGCCGCGATTGGAAGATTCACATTGGAGCTGGTGTCAGGTCCAGTTACTGCTGTCAGACTATAAATCCGAGAATTGGGCCAAACACTGAATAAAGAGATAAGCACCACATTTTAATCTGAACTGTCAAAATAGCCAATTGAAATGATTATAAATTGGAATAGATCGGGTAGACGCACAGAGTCTCTTTCCCAGAGTAGTGGCGTTGAGAACCAGAGGACATAGGTTTAAGGTGAAGGACAAAAGATTTAATAGGAACCCGACGGGTAGCTTTTTCAAGCAAAGGGTGGTGGGTGCGTGGAACGAGCCGCCGGAGGAGGTTGTTGAGGCAGGGATTATCGCAAGGTTTTAAAACATTTAGACAGGTACATTGACAGGACGGGTTTGGAGGGATATGGACCAAACGCAGGCAAGTTCCTGAAAGCAAATACAATAAAAACCACCAAAGAATCCAATCTACATGCAATCAAAGCTTCGAGCCCGTCCACAAGCAACTTGCAAATGTAGAGGCATAAGAAAGTGAAGATGCTGGAGTCGTGAGCAACACACAATGTGTCGGAGAAACTCAGCGGCTCAGGCAGCATTTACATCCCCCCTAGATGTACATGATTGACAGAACCAAGACCACCTCCAACCCGCTCTATTGTACTGTATTGACAACACAGTTGTAGTTTCGGACAAAGCATTCTGGAGCATAATATGTATGTGAATTAGATGAAATGCACATTCTTGCATCAAGAAGTATTGCACTCGGTTTGAAAATTACTGCTCATGATTTACAACTCGTGAAGGAGAAAATAAAGGATTTCATCAAAGTGCCAAACCCTGAAAATATCGCAGAGCTGTGGAAGGTGAATTATTGCATAAAATTCTTTTCAAGTCTTTCAACTGACCTTTTTATCACTTGTTGAAAAAGATGTGAAATAGTTGCGGAGTAAGGAGCAAAAAACTATGTATGATGAGTGTGAAAGAAATGTCGCGATGTTACTGTCTGTAGCTAGCTGTTTGTTATCGAGCAGAGCAATCATCAAAATGGGCTTTTGTGAAAAACACTTGGACAGGTACATGGATAGGATTGGAGGGGTATTGGGCAAATGTGGGTAAATAGGATGAGTTTAGATGGGGCTCTTGGTCAACATGGACAAGTTGGGTCAACAAGGCCTGTTCCGTGATGCATGACTAAGGCAGTAATAGCCAATACAACTTCAGTGCCTGCGTACAGAATGTAGTAAAGGTTATACCATGTGAACAAACTAGTTCTCATGGGTATCTTACATGTATATAATAGGCGATTCATGTTCATAACATTAATATGAATGGGTTGGAGTGGACATGTAATCCCCATGTCCTGGGACAAAGAGTGTGCATTTACCCACTCTGTGAGATCACACCTCATCCTCCTGTGCTACAGGGAATAAAATCCCAGCCTGCCCAACCTCTCACTGTAGCTCAGGCCCTCGAGTCCTAGTCAAACCTTTCTGTACTCTTTCCAGCTGAGTGGCATCTTTCCTATGGCAGGATGGCACAAAGCTCCAAGTACGACCACACCGACATCTTGTATAAATGTAACATGAAGTCCAAACCTTGATACTCATTTCCTTAATTGCTGATGGCCATCATGCAAAAGCCATATTCACCACCATATCCACCTACTTTGTATTCCTAGATCCCGATGCTCCTCAGCACTCCCCAGGGCCTCCCATTCACTGTGAAGGCCCACCCTAGTTTGACTTTTCCAAATGCAACCCGTCACACTGATTGGAATTAAAATCCTCGGCTCACTTGCCCAGTTGATCATGATTCTGCCGTGACCTTTTGAAAACAATCTTCGTTTTGGTATCATCTGTAAACTTAATGACCATAGAAACATAAACAATAGGTGCAGGAGTAGGCCATTCGGCCCTTCGAGCCTGCACCGCCATTCAATATGATCATGGCTGATCATCCAACTCAGTATCCCGTATCTGCCTTCTCTCCATACCCCCTGATCCCTTTAGCCACAAGGGCCACATCTAACTCCCTCTTAAATATAGCCAATGAACTGGCCTCAACTTCCTTCTGTGGCAGAGAATTCCACAGATTCACCACTCTCTGTGTGAAAAATGTTTTTCTCATCTCGGTCCTAAAAGATTTCCCCCTTATCCTTAAACTGTGACCCCTTGTTCTGGACTTCCCCAACATCGGGAACAATCTTCCTGCATCTAGCCTGTCAAACCCCTTAAGAATTTTGTATGTTTCTATAAGATCCCCCCTCAATCTTCTAAATTCTAGCGAGTACAAGCCGAGTCTATCCAGTCTTTCTTCATATGAAAGTCCTGCCATCCCAGGAATCAGTCTGGTGAACCTTCTCTGTACTCCCTCTATGGCAAGAATATCATAGCTTGTAGATTCTCTATAAACGGCAAACAGCAATGGGCCCAGCATTGATTCCTGCCTGAGGCCCGCCACTAGTCACAGGCCTCCAGTCCGAAAGTCCACTACTGCCCTCTGCTTCCTACCATGAAGACAATTCTGTGTCCAGTTAGCTAGTCCTCTCTGGATCCCATGCGGTCTATCCTTCCAGAGCAGCCTAGCAGGCAGCAACTTACCGAAGGCTTTGCTGAACTCGACAAACTACGCCTACGGCCGTGCCCAATGGTCATCTTTGTGACTTCTTCAAAAACTCAATCAAATTGGTGAGGCATGATCTCCCATGCCCCCAATGCCCCCAATGCCCCACAATGCCCCCAATGCCCCCAATGCCCCCAATGCCATGCTGACTATCCCTACATCTTTCCAAATGCATGTATAACTTATCCCTCAGAGTCCCTGCAGATGAACAGCTACTTCTCCATTGCTATCCAACTCTCGAACCCTCCTTTCCTCTTGCATCCCAGGAGTGCAGTCGTTCACTCCCTCCTAACTCCACCTCATTCAGTTACTCCACTACTCATCATCATCGACGGCGGCCACTCGAAACGAGCCTGACTGTCCTCTCATGGAGGACACGTGTGCGTGACTTTGGTGTGAGGGTAAAATATGGTAACGTCAATTGTAAAAAGAATAGAAATTATATAAGAATCCTGTGTTCAGATCAGGCCTTGATTGGATGTGGCCACAGAAAGTCATCTTTTATCTGAATAAACAATTTATTGGTAAAAGAAAAAGGCATAAAGTGCTGGAGTAACTCAGTGGATCAGGCAGCATCTGTGGAGAACATGGATAGGTGACGTTTCACAGAGTGCTGGAGTAACTCAGTGGGTCAGGCAGCATCTGTGGAGAACGTGGATAGGTGACGTTTCACAGAGTGCTGGAGTAACTCAGTGGGTCAGGCAGCATCTGTGGAGAACATGGATAGGTGACGTTTCACAGAGTGCTGGAGTAACTCAGCGGGTCAGGCAGCATCTGTGGAGAACGTGGATAGGTGACGTTTTGGGTCGGGACCCTTCTTCGGTATATAAGTGCTATAATGGGTTAGTTAGAAGAATGTAATAACCAGAGGAAGTGCTGGAATGTTGTGACCAGTGTAAAACAGCCCTCTACTTCCCCTCACTGTGGAGCCGACTGTTTTGTGGGATGTTTAACATGAGTTCAGACTGTTCATCAACAAATCAAATCTTCTGAGGAAGTTTTTACAAGTTCACTGGGAGGTTCGAATGGTGCTTTCACCAGCAGATGAGGCATCAGAAAGTTCAAAGCCCCAGTGAAAGAAGAAGGCAGCACCAACTATGGACAATTTACAATGCGTGCCTGTCCAACATGTTTATGTGTTTGGCTACAAAACCATGCTCAGTAAATAACAAATAGTACTGCCTAGCATGAACAAAGCCCAGGTTCTATATGTGTCCACTGCGGTTGGTTTATCTGTTATAGGGCCACAGCAGAGCAAGAAATAGAGAAGTCCCATGGGTGAGAGTCTTATGCCTCTGTCCCACTTAGGAAACCTGAACGGAAACCTCTGGAGACTTTGCGCCCCACCCATGGTTTCCGTGTGGTTCCTGGAGGTTGCAGGTGGTTGCCGGAGGTTGCAGGTAGTGGAAGCAGGTAGGGAGACTGACAAAAACCTCCGTGAACCGCACGGAAACCATGGGTGGGGCGCAAAGACTCCAGAGGTTTCCGTTCAGGTTTCCTAACTGGGACAGGGGCTTTAGAGTCATTTAGATTCAGGTTTATCATTGCCATGTGTACCGAGGTACAGTGAAAAGCTTCGTTGTGCATGCTATCCAATCAGATCAGATACTATTATACATAACTCCAATCGTTAAACTACAACAGGTGGAGCAAAGGGGAAGATGCAGAGTACAGAATATACAGAGTTCTCAGCATTGTAGCGCATCAGTTCCACAGACAAAGTCCAATGTCCACAATGGGGTAGAGGTGAATCGGACAGTACCCTAGCTTATGGAAGGACCGTTCAGAAATCCACTGACATGTTCATGAAGCTGGTCGTGAGTCTGGTGGTGCGTGCTTTCATGCTTCTGTACTGAGAGAGGGGCCTTTGGCCCAATTCTTCAATGGCAGCCCTGTTGCTGCTCCACAACCAAGTTTGGTGCACATCTTAACCCAGCGGACATTTCGCAAGATGTTAGCAGCAGAGTAAATATTGATCAGGACTGCAATGTTAGCGGTAGGGGGTGGGGGGGGAGGGGGGGGGGTGTGGGGGGGTGGAATCGTTGTGGGGTGGGGGGGGTGTGGGGGGGTGGAATCGTTGTGGGGTGGGGGGGGGGGTGTGGGGGGGGTGGAATCGTTGTGGGGGCGGGGGGGGATGGTGAATTGCACATTTTATATTCACTTGAGGTCTAGTTTAACATTTTATCTCCAAAATGGCAACTGCCAAGGTGCGGCTCTTGATCAATATTGGTCTGATAATGGGGATCAATACTGAATCAATACTGAATCAATACTGAATCAATACTGAATCAATACTGAATCAATACTGAATCAATACTGAATCAATACTGAACCAGGCCATTTCCAAGGAAGAGCAGTATACTGTATATCAGGACTGATTTATTATCATATTGTAAGATTAAATATTAGACCAATGTGTCTTTCATGCTTTGATGTTTAGAGAATGGAGTAATAATTGGAGCAGTAGAATTGGCCTAATCCCCACTACTGACATTTTAGAAATTATGTGTATGGATGTGTACAGTTGCATGGTCACTGACATTGTAAAGATGGAATTAGACAAGGGCTTAAGGTCATATCGTCATAAGGAATAGTAGAATTAGGCCATTCGGCCCATCGTCCACTCCACCATTCAATCATGGCTGATCTATGTCTCCCTCCTAACCCCATTCTCCTGCCTTCTCCCAATAACCTCTGACACCCGTACTAATCAAGAATCTATCTATCTCTGCCTTAAAAATATTCACTGTCCTCCACAGCCTTCTGTGGAAAAGAATTCCACAGATTCACCACCCTCTGACTAAATAAATTTCTCCGCATCTCCTTCCTAAAAGAAGTTCCTTTAATCCTGAAGCTGTGACCTCTAGTCCTTGACTCTCCCACTAGTGGACACATCCCCTCCACAAGATAAGGTAGCTCTCATGTTTCATTGTAAATAGTGGTAGGGTAGGGTCACAGTTTAAGAATAAGGGGTCGGCCATTCAGGACTGAGATGAGGAAAATCTTTTTCACCCAGAGAGTTGTGAATCTGTGGAATTCTCTGCCACAGAAGGCAGTGGAGGCCAATTCACTGGATGTTCTTAAGAGAGAGTTAGATTTATCTCTTAGGGCTAATAGAATCAAGGGATATGGGGAGAAAGCAGGAACAGGGGTACTGATTGAGGATGATCAACCATGATCATATTGAATGTCGGTGCTGGCAGGAAGGGCCGAATGGCCTATTCCTGCACCTATTATTCTATGTTTCTAGCGTGAGATACTTGAGGGGAACAGGGACTGTATCCCTGCATGAGTTAATGTCTGCAGCATTCAAGAAACATTGGAGTAAAGGATTACAGTGATATCAGCAATCAGTTCCATCTCTTACATCTATTAAAGCCGCACACATGTTCCATCGATCAGGGTCACCTTCACTTACTCACAGAAGTGTCTACACCATTCAGAGACCGCCCTTGCAACTTGATGAGACACTGTTAATTAAATGTTTAGAAGCAGTAAAACCTGAGATTAACAAGATTTTTTATAACATTCTTTTGAATTATTGCCCAGGATTTCATACTGCCGACGCTGGTACATTTGTATGGCTTTAGTTTAGTTTAGTTTATCATTATCTTCACGTGTACCGAGGTACAGTCAAACACTTTTTGTTGCGTGCTAACCAGTCAGCAGGAAGACAATACATGATTACAATCCAGCCATTTACAGTGTACACATACATGATAAGGGAATAACGTTTAGTGCAAGGTAAAGATAGCAAAGTCCGATCAAAGATAGTCCGAGGGTCATTGATTAGATGAATGGCAGCCTCTGCTCTCATCCTCTCCTGAAGATGGATGTTGTCCCACAGGCACACAGCATTCTGTTGAGTCAACCTACATAGGTGTTCAAGAAGGAATTGCAGATGCTGGAAGATCGAAGGTACACAAAATTGCTGGAGAAACTCAGCGGGTGCAGCAGCATCTATGGAGCGAAGGAAATAGGCGACGTTTCGGGCCGAAACCCTTCTTCAGACTGATGGGGGGTGGGGGGGGGGGGAGAAGGAAGGAAAAGGGGAGGAGGAGGATCCCGAGGGCGGGCGGATGGGAGGGTGGGAGGAGACAGCTAGAGGGTTGAGGAAGGGGAGGAGACAGTAAGGACTAGCAAAATTGGGAGAATTCAATGTTAATGCCATCCGGACGCAAGGTCCCCAGACGGAATATGAGGTGCTGTTCCTCCAATTTCCGCTGTTGCTCACTCTGGCAATGGAGGAGACCCAGACCCATAGGTTTACATTTGTGGAGCCAACATGGTCTACATGGCCACATGCAACATCAGGATAGAGTCACAGAGTCACCGAGTCACCGAGTCACAGAGTCACAGTGTCACAGTGTCACAGTGTCACAGTGTCACAGACTCACAGAGTCACAGTCACAGCCATGATGTTCTCTGATTCACTTACACAAGTTTGTAATAAGTAAAACTGGGAGGGGAAAGTTTGCAGAGATGGAGGTCAATCATAAAACTGAAAATCAATCTGATTTCTGCAGAAACCTTGCGTTGCTTTTCTTTAGTTATGTCAGCTGGATCTCTGTACCAGACGTTGACACTATATTTTATCTCTGTCCTTAGATCTGTGTCTCTGCATGAGAATATCCATTTGTGGAGTTGGTTTGGAACAGCATCAATCCAGGGAGCTCTGGCAGGGAGATGACCCTGGTCACTTTTCTCAAGACAGTTGAGGAGTATTTATGTTGTTACTCTTGTGCCTTTGATACAGCAGTACCTGCATCTCAAACAGTTCTAAACAAGCAAAGGAAGCCATGTATCATTTGGGAGTACACTGGATCAAAGATCACCAAGTGTAGAATGTGCTCGGCCAGAACATTTACTGGGATGAATATCAGAATTTTGTTTTGAACTTTCCTCAAACTAGTTAGTACTGTTTTTAGTTGCAGCCCTAAATTATCAAAAGGACAAAATGATTAACTGGTCAACCATGTTGGAGATAAAAGAAGTGGCTGTAAATCATAAACTCATAATGTACTGGCTTTACTGCTACATTTCAGCAAATGTTACATGTCCAAGATACAATGTGGATGTATTCAAACATTCTGCAAGGATATTCTTGTAACACTTTCTGTCCAGTTACTAATGTCAGCCTGCAACCGTTAACCATGGGGAGCAGAAACACTTGTGGGCAGAGGGCATCTTGAAGGCAAAACACAAACAGCCCAAGTTAATAGATGGTTCACATCTATGGTCCAGGGTGGAGTGCTATATGGAACGCCGAGAGAGAGATGGAAAGAAGGATTGAGCTCGAATGGACAGGCTAAACAGTGATGATCGTGAGGCAAAGTATAACAGATACATAAGAGGTCATTATTGGAAAAGGCCAGAACATCTGAAGGACCATAGAGCTGAGGAAGTTACAGAGAAAGCAATAGAAGGCATGTGGGCATGAAATATTGGGAAAAGGAATCATTTTGCTTATTCAGGCCATCTTTCTATAGTAATAATTCTACGTTCTTTACTTCCCTCCAGAATTGTTATTTTATCCCACGACCTACCATTCCTGTTATTGGTTACACTTTACTCAATAAATTGATTCCTGAAGTGAATATCAACGTGCTTTGATCAGAGTACTCAACCAGCCAACCTTCCCACCACCACAGAGTTCAAGGCATACCAAGGATGTAATGCTGAGGCTCTATAAGGCACTGGTCAGGCATTTGGAATATTGTGAGCAATTTTGGGCAACATATCTTTAAGGAAGGATGTGCTGGCTCCGGACAGGGTCCAGAGGAGGTTTACAAGAATGATCCCAGGACAGAGTGGGTTAACATATGATGAGCGTTTGTCGGCACTGGGCCTTGGAGTTGGAATTTAGAAGAATGAGGTGGGACCTCATTGAAACTTACCGTACAGTGAAAGGCTTGGATAGAGTAGATGTGGAGGTTTCCACTGGTGGGAGAGTCTAGGACTAGAGGTCATAGCCTCAGAATTAAAGGATGTTCCTTTAGGAAGGAGATGAGGAAGAATTTCTTTAGTCAGAGGGTGGTGAATCTGTGGGATTCTTTGCCACAGAAGGCTGTGGAGGCCACAAGTCAGTGGATATTTTTAAGGCAGAGATAGATCGATTCTTGATTAGTACGGGTGTCAGGGGTTATGGGGAGAAGGCAGGAGAATGGGGTTAGGAGGGAGAGAAAGATCGGCCATGATTGAATGGTGGAGTGAACTTAATGGGCCGAATGGCCTAATTCTGCTCCTATTTCTTATGATAAGACCAAAGGATTATCTGCAGAAAGAAATAAATCCTACTCTTTCCTCTTCATTTAAAATAAAAGCTTATTGTGAATCTCATATATAACGTAAGAAAGGCGACAGAACAGATTAGGGTGATAAAACATAATCTGACTACTCTGTTGTCTTGGCAAATTATTGGAGGACATAATGATTTATCTTTACTGCATATTTATTTTTCATTTTTCTATTTATCAAGGATATAGGTATAGCTATTTTTTAGTATGGAATGAAGTATTTACTCTGGTGTAACTCTGCTGTAACTCTGCTGTTACTCTGCTGTAACTCTGCTGTAACTCTGCTGTAACTCTGCCGTAACTCTGCTGTAACTCTGCCGTAACTCTGCTGTAACTCTGCTGTAACTCTGCCGTAATGTTGTCTACATTCCCGAGTACAATTCTTTTAAAGTCTTAAGGGCCTGTCCCACTTGGCGATTTTTTCGGCGACTGCGGCATCATTGGCTGACGTGTTGGGCATGATGTGGCGTGATGATGTATGATGCGTGTATGATGTGGCGTGATGATGTATGACGCGTGCATGATCTGGCGTGATGATGTATGACGCGTGTATGATGTATGATGATGTATGACGCGCGGTGTTTTTTCAAGTGTCGCAACATTTTTTTTGTTGCCGCTGGATTTTGAAATGTTCAAAATCTTTTCGGCAACACTGATATGATGCCGGCAGTCGCCGAAAAAATCACCAAGTGGGACAGCCCGTGACTTTTATGGAACACAATTTCAACAATTTCCTGCTATATCACTAGATACGGATCTGCCTGGGAGGTCACTTTCACACCAGTAAAATCACTAGCAGGTTATGAGCAGAGGAAGCACAAACTGATTTTACATTCTCGCATGTCCTCAGGAAGTCTCAAATATTTCAATGAATCTTTAAAGTATAGTCAGTTATTACTGTCGGACTATCTTTGATCGGACTTTGCTGGCTTTACCTTGCACTAAACGTTATTCCCTTATCATGTATCTGTACACTGTAAATGGCTCGATTGTAATCATGTATTGCCTTTCTGCTGACTGGTTAGCACACAACAAAAGCTTTTCACTGCACCTCGGTACAAGTGACAATAAACTAAACTAAACTTAATTTATGTAGTCAAACGCAGCAGGTTAATTGCACACTGCAAAATGCCAAAGTTAAACTAAATGAACCAGTTAATGGCTGTAAAATATGATCCCGTAGTCTGGGTTCTTTGACACTTCAGGAGCTAAGCTGGTTCCGATATGGTCTGAGATGTATGCATTTCTGGCAAGAGTCACACTGGCAAAGGCGTTAATGTGTGAACAGTTGGTGCCTGACAAAGATTTGTACAGAAACCAGAAGGTGACATTAATCAGCAACAAAGCTGATTGCCATCAGCGCCACCATTCTGCAGCTCCGTGCTTCAGCTAATGTCCTGACTTTACTTTACTCAAATGTAGGTGGGACGCCCCTGGACACCTCCTCACCAACTCCAACACCTTTTCAAACAAACAAACAAACCTCTTTCAAGTGAAGTGATTTATCCCAGGATATTGAGAGAGGCATGAGAGGAGATTGCGGAAACCTAGATGAAGACCTTTGTGTCTTCTCCAGCCACAGGTAAGGTCCAGAGGACTGGAGAGGAACGAATGGTGTACCTATAGTTCAGGAGGGGATTAGAGAGAATCCAAGGAACTATTGGCCAGTGAGCCTCATGCCAGTGGGAGGGGAACTATTGGAGGTAGACACAAAAAGCTGGACTCAGCGGGACAGGCGGTATCTCTGGAGAGAAGGAATCGGTGGCGCTTCAGGTCGAGACCCTTCCTCAGACTCATTGGAGATGATTCTTTGAGATAGTCTTCACTCCCATTTGGGAAAGAATGGATTAATTAGTGCAGTTAGCATGGCTCTGTACACACCAGGTCATATTTTATCAACTTAATCGAGGTTTTTGAGGAGATGACAAGTGTGATCGATGAGGGTAGGGCAGTGGATGTTGTCTACGTGGATTTGAAGGCATTTGATGAAGTCCGCCATGGTGGGCTGATGCAGCAGATTAAGATGCATGGGATTAATAGTGACTCGGTTGTTTGGCTTCCTGAGGGTAGTGGTGCAAGGACATGCTCTGCCGTTGGGATGAGAGAAGTTGGAATCGCATACTTACAGTAACTGTGACAAGAGTCTGAATGAGAGAGAAAATATGATGCAAATAGAAACATTGAGTGTGAGGTGTAAGTTTCAATTCCACCATAGCCACAGCCACCTCAGTTCAGGCCAGCTCCATATCTTCCTTTGGGGTTAGATGTGCTCCCTCTCATTAGCATCTGTTGCCTCATATGGCACAACATCTTATCCTGAAAGAGAGAGGAAAGTGATTCATTGCATGCTATATAATGTCATGATTGAATAGCTGTTGGTATGTGGAAACAGTGAAATATGGGTGTGAGATTTGCTCCAGCTCCAAGTGTATGAGCAATGGCGGACCATATGAAGGTTAGACATGAGTCTCTATTCATAGATTGTTATTAGACGTGTGATGAATGAGTTGGTGTGTAGCTGGTAAAGTAACGTTGGCTGCTCGTGTAGCTTCGTTAAACCTTCCTGCCATGAATGTTTCATTTGTAGCATTTTAACATTGTGGTCACGACAACAATGATCGCTAAGACTACATGATTTATCCATCCTATTAGAGGGCAGATATGAGTCAATCGATGCTGGATCTAGAGCGTCAGGGTGGCACAGCGGGTAGAGCTGCTGCCTCACAGTGCCAGAGACCCGGGTTCGATCCTGACTATGGGTGCTGTCTGTACGGAGTTTGCATGGTCTCCCCGTGACCTGCGTGGGTTTTATCCGGGGGTTTTATCATCCCACACTCTAAAGACGTGCAGGTTTGTAGGTTAATTGGCTTGGTATAAATGTAAATTGTCCCTAGTGTGTGTATTATAGTGTTAATGTGCAGGGATCGCTGGTCAGCATGGACTCGGTGGGCCAAAGGTCCTGTTTCCGTGCTGTATCTCTAAACTAAACTAAATTAAACTAAACTAAACACATCATGAGGCCATGTTGGTGATGATGAAAGATTTCCATCCACAAAGGATATAAGTTTTAGGCCAATACAGTAGTTTGGGATCACCATGAATATACACCAGCTTTTTCTCCTAGGATGCTGCTGCCTGACCCGTTGAGTTACTCCAGCATTTCTTGTCTTTCTTTTTTAAACCAGCATCTGCAGTTCCTGTTTCTCTCTTGTAAACGGGGCAGGCTGGCATTGTCATGCAGACTCATGTCAATGGATTTTGGCCACCAATATTGGCTCACTATTGATACAGCCAGCCCATCAACATTATGCACTCATTGTCACCTGGACTTTTAACTTATTGTAAAGAACACCAGTAAAATATTGTGCTTTCTCAATGAAATCAATGACAACAGAAAGCTGATACATCATTATGTCTCTTTACCGGTCCTATCAAATTTAACCGTATTATTATTGAACTGAAAGATTCATAACACATACACCAGACATTACAGTATCTGATACTTTGTAAAGTCGACTTCTTCCTTACTTCTTTACACTTAAAGCTGCATCTCACAGGATTCCCTTACTTAATGACATGGCCCCTTTCTTGAACTGAAATGACTAATTTTGTAGGGTCTGGTAATGGTTGTTGGACAATTGCCCAAGAAATATTACCTGTGAGAGAAGGAAAACCCTGGCCAAGTGCTGTAACTTCCAAAACAACATTACCACAGGAAACATTGAGTCCTCATGTTCAGCCCCACTAGATCGAATATGCAGCAGTAATGTGGTCTTCAGAGGGGGATCTGTCATCCATGGCCTGGTGACATGTTGCACTTTGTCAGAGCTGTGGCTGACAATGCAGATGTCACCACAATTTGAACAAGGTTTATCTGCACTGAGCTACAATTACATACAGAATTGTTAACATTGACATGGGCTGTTCTTGATCTTCGAAGTTGTTACATTTGTATAGCAGCTTATTCAGAAGTCCTTAAGTTATCAAAAACTTCACAATACTGAGAAAAAATGAATGTGTGCTTTTGATTATTTCAAGTTGGAATCATTTTTTTCCAATTTTCTTTCTCCTGGTCGTGTTAATTCAAGATTGAGATGAGTATATTTTTGTTTGTTCAGCAGAATAAATGGATTTGAGGTTTTGGATCAGCCTTGACTAAATGGCCTACTTTTATATTTGATTTGCATGATATCATTCCGTGGCCATCAGCATTTCATGAAGATTATGGTAAGCCAGGTAATTATTGTACCTGTACTTGCATTGAGACATGGTTGCTCAATTAATTCAGAGGGAGGATGATTTTATTCCCCCAAGCATGGTCCAGCTCACCCTGGCTAATTGTGTCAGTCAGGCCAGTCTAATGGGGCCAGCGAATATTGTTAATACTTTGGATTGGCCTTCATTTTCAGAGGTCCAATGTTAAGCCCAGGGCAATGAGGTATCATGAGGGGAAATTAGGTATCAGAGTTGAGGGGAATCACTGGCCTCAATGCTGTTGATGCTTGCTGGAAGAGAGCACTTGAGTTGGTTGAGTCTGAAGAAGGGTCTCGACCTGAAACGTTACCTATTCCTTTTCTCTAGAGATACTGCCTGACCCGTTGAGTTACCCCAGCAATTTGTTTCTATCTTTGATGTGAACCAGCATCTGCAGTTCCTTCCTACACATTCAAGTTGGTTTGCTGTTTGTGGTGATGTATTTGGAGAGGTTTGCAGGAAAAGTATTGGTGGTCTCAGTGGTCCAGTGCTTTGAAGTGCTTTCTGTAGCTAGTCCATTCTCAGACACAATAAGAACACTACAGTTATCCTGCAACCCATGAACCGTCCTGCTGGATTTGAGATGTTCTGACCTCAAACAAGCGTATGCTGCCAATGATGACAGTTATCTTGATGTCTACTTTCATGAAGTGGTGTTTGCTGAGGATTGGGAGGCAGGCCACATTTGCCAGGATCTTAGCGGGATCTTTATTGTCTGAGGGAAGTGTTAGACAAGCGAGGTGGAGGACCTTCATTATTGCAGATGTTAAATGTAAGGCCCATTCTCTCTTGTACTTCTTTGAAAGTTGACTGAAGAACATGGTGGATGC
The DNA here is from genome assembly GCF_010909765.2 of Amblyraja radiata. Classification (NCBI taxonomy): domain Eukaryota; kingdom Metazoa; phylum Chordata; class Chondrichthyes; order Rajiformes; family Rajidae; genus Amblyraja; species Amblyraja radiata. The sequence continues at coordinate 31,598,127 of NC_045986.1, read as the reverse complement.
CCAGAGATGCCCATAGGGGTGCAGAGATCTCTGGGGACAGATGGACTGGAGCAAGCCACTCTGATACGAAGAACAAATCACAAAAAGAGGGACTAGGAAGGTTAGATACAAAGTGCTGGAGTAACTCAGCGGGACAGGCAGCATCTCTGGAGAGAAAGAATGGGTGATGTTTCGGGTCGAGACCCTTCTTCAGACTGATTATCTTCAGTTTAAACCAGCATCTGCAACTCCTTCCTACACAATAAGGCAGACTGTCTGTGTAGAAAGTTAACTGCAGATGCTGGTTTGCATCGAAGATAGACACAAAATGCCGGAGTAACTCTGCGGGACAAGCAGCATCTCTAGAGAGAAGGAATCGGTGATGTTTCAGGTAGAGACCCTTCTGAATCTGAATCTGAGTATGTCTGATGAAGGGTCTCGACCCGAAACGTCAACCATTCCTTATCTCCAGAGATACTGCCTGTCCAGCTGATTTACTCCAGCATTTTATGTCTATCTTCGGTTTAAACCAGCATCTGCAGTTCCTTCCTCCACAACTAGTTAGGTTATGTGTATATCTTTGTCATTTCAGGTTTTGTGTTTGTTGCCGAGCTCGACACTGGCATTGAAATCAACATTCAACATAACTCTCTCCTAAAAAAAGAAATCAAAGGGGGCATGATGACCAGACTGCACAGATAACTAGATAGGAAACACATGAAACTCAAGGGGAAATTACTTTTACTTTTTGCATAACAAAAACAATATGAAAGAATGTTAGCAAAGCCCAAAAATATGAAATGGATCTCAAAGATGTTTCCAATTATGAACAAGCAGAAAACTGCACAAGAAGCAGAAATGAAACATGAAAAAGTGCATCATGAGATCAGAGTCATCCCAGTTCAGCACTTGGTCATATTGTCCTTGGTCACAATGTGGACCTTGGTGCATCTTCGGTCATTTTTCACTGTAATCGGGAAATGGGCCACAAATACAGTTTGCGAGGATTTCAACCATTCAAGTGTCTTACTGGGAATGCAGTTGTGTGCAACACAACTCTTAAACTCTCGTGAGAATGTGAGCTTACTGACGGAATCTTATAATAGGATTTACTGTAGTAGCCAAGATGGTTGCTGAGTGATGTTGGTCTACAGAATAAAAGGCCATATGATTTCAATTAGATACAGCATGTTTGACTCTAAACAGGTATTCCTCCGTAGTTAACAAGATTAAGTACTTTTACCAACTACACGATATTGTGAAGTAGATCTTGCAAATGAAATCAGGCAAGTAGCTTTGAAGTATGCTCTTTCATTTTGGATCCTCAAAGTTAGAGGCACAGTCGGGTGATCCTTGATGTTACAGTATGCATCATTCCCAATAACCAGGTAACACTTGCCCTAATTGTTACTAAAATAATCTTAGTCTTCGTAATGTTCAGAATAAAAAGCAGATACTTGATCATCGTGGAAACAGTGCACATCCCAAATCATGATCAGCATTAACCTTATGCAGATAGCAAGGACACACTGGGATACTGCTGTTTTATGGTCTAATTTGCTGCCAAATCTCCCCTGTTTTCTCCAGATTTAACATTCTCTCTCCCTTTGATCTTCAGTGGTTCTTTTTCATTCATTTTCCTGCCTCCTCCGTGCACCTTAAAACATTACATTCAGCCTCGCCACGACATTGTTCATCACTTCAATAATTGTTCTGCATCACTTTTAATTTTATCAATTGTCATTATGGTACTTCTTAATTTATTTTATCTGTCAACTTTACAATTGTTAAGTTTGCCTAAAACTTTAAACTTTCATTCATTTTGCATAAGTGGCAGGAAAGACAGTTTTCTATAATCATCAGCGCAGCCTTTTTAAGAAACAAAGCAAGTCAGCTCCAAGAAGTCATGGTGAAACCTCATGCATATTTAACCTATTTTAAACAGATGATCATTTATTTCATGCATCAGTGTTCCACAATGTGGCCATTGCTGGCAGAACCAGCATTTCTTGCCTGTGTCTAGCTGCTTGAGATGATGGAGATGAGACACCATTACAGCTGCTGTGCTACTGGGTCTGGGATTCTGGTATCTAGTCCCAGTAGCGATGAGATGACAGAGCTATATTTCCCAGGCAGGATCCTTGGAGACAACTTGCAGGTGAAAGAGTTCCCGTTTGCATTGAAGCTTTGTCTTCTTGATGGACGACCAGAGTAGATGAGGCAAGTAGCAACAAGGAGGAACCCACTGCAGTGGTGATGGGCATAATGAGTGTGTGCTCCGTTATTCTGTATGGTGTTGAGCTTCATCAATGGTGTTGAAGCTGGAGTTATTCCGGCAAGTGGAGAGAACTCTGGACTCGAGCCTCGTTGGTAACAATAAACTTTCATTCATTCTTACATAGGTGGCGGAAAAGTTTAACTGCGTGAGGAAGTAAGTCACTTGCCATTGGATGTCCAGCCTGTTGGCCTTCTCGTGTAGCAGCAGAATCTTGTGAGGTGTCCAGTTGACCCATGTCAATGGTGACCTCCAGGATGATGATAGCAGTGGAGTTGGCAATGTGGCACAATTCCTGCCTCACAGTGCCAAGGGTCCAAGTTCAGCCCTGACTTCCAGCTCTGTCTGTGACCGTGTTAATGTTCTTGTATTATTAACATTTAAAGCGCTTCATAACCTTTCCCCAGTTTATCTCCTTCAGACTTACACCCCCTCCCGCTCCCTGCGGCCTTCATCAGCAGGTCTACTGGCACTATCACCCATCTACCTCAGCACAATGGGTGCCAGGGCCTTGTCCCACGCTGCACCTTAAACCCCCTCACATCCGCACACTGGACTCCATGACAGAATTCAAAACCGCTCTTAAAACCCATCTTTTTAAACTAGCTTACTCATTTTAACTGCATCTTATTTTATATCAATCTTAACTCGTTGTGTTATGCTTTGTTGCTTATTGTATGTTTATTAATGTTATTATGTGATGTCAGGTGACCTTGAGTGTCTTGAAAGGCGCCAATAAATAAAATGTATTATTGTTTCCTCTCACATCCTAAACATGTGCAAGTTGGTAGTTTAAGTCGCCATCATAAAGTGGCCCTAGTGTGAAAGTGAGTAGCAGAATCTGGGGGGATATTGATGAAAATATGCCATAGTCATAGTTACACAACATGGAAACAAGCCATTGTCCAACTTGTCCATGTCGATCAAGTTGCCTTCCCGAACCAGTCCCACCTGCCTGTGTCTGGCCCGTATCCCTCTCAACCTCTCCAACCCATGCACCTGCCCACGTACCTATACACCTTGTGATTGCACCTGCTTCTACAACTTCCTCTGGCAGCTCTATCAATGTACGCACCACCCTCTGAGTGTGAAGGATTTGCCCCTAATGATAACCATGAAACATTCCACTGTTGTAACAATCTCTGATGTTCTCCAGAGAACATACACTCAGCCTTGCTACCCTGGGCAAATCCAGAACACTGACTCCAGAGACTGACTCGCCCTTTAAATTAGTCCAATGGCCACTCCAATCAGAGTAGATCAGAATAGGTCTTAAATACAATGGACTGTATTAAATACAATGGACTCCTCTCCCCCTACCAACCCTCATGGTCCCTCAGATCCACATCAGCCGGTCTCCTCTCCATCCACAAGTCCAACCTCCGCAGTTTTGGGGACAGAGCCTTCTCCAGGGCAGCTCCCAGGCTCTGGAACTCCCTCCCCCAACTGATCCGCAATTCCGTGTCCCTCACCATCTTCCAGTCCCGCCTCAAGACCCATCTCTTCACCTCTGCCTATCCTTAGCCCCACGTCCCCCTCCCTTTTCATCTGTGCATTAATTGCCTCATATTGTGTTTTTAATTGAATTCTGTCTTTACTTTGTGTACAAGTCATGTCTCTACTACTTATTTCATTCCCATTACATGTTTTTCCTCTACCTGCTAAATCTTTGTAAGGTGTCCTTGAGACTCTTGAAAGGCGCCCATAAATAAAATGTATTATTATTATTATTATTATGCTGCAAACATCGAGAGTTCATTCACACTGTTTGTGAGTCAAGGCATTGGCCAATTTCCACTCTGCAAAATCCCATGTGGAGCAGAGAATCGCTGAGTCAGCAGAGAGAGGGATGAATATTGACCAAGACACTCGGGAGAATTCTACTCCCTTTGATCCTTGCACAGAATCTTAGTTTATTTGAACAGCTGATGTCTGATTTTGTATCATCTCATATGATAACATGGTTCTGATTCAGTATTAGACACAACCAATAAAATACTGTGTTAATTCAGGCCGAGAGGGAGACAGAGGGAGAGAGGAAGAGAGGGAGAAAGGGAGGGAGAGAGAGGGAGAGGGAGAGAGAGGGAAGAAGGGAAGGAAGGAGGAAAGGAAATAAGATAATAAATACAATGAGCAAAACAGGGAAGAAAAGGTAAAATATATAAAAATGGCAGCAAAAAAATTTGTCTCCTTATACTCACAATTTCCCCAATAAATCTTAATTATGGAACAGATATTGCATTGTTAAAAACAATGACATAACTTAATTTAAGGATATGCCAAGATGTCACTTCATATTTACCATTAGAACTCATTGGCATTATGTAGCTTAATCGGTCTCAATATTGTTGCGGCATCTTGTACCACAGACAGAAACTAAACATGTACCAATTATAACTGGAATACATATTCTTCAAGGGGATTGTGCAAAAGGAATTAACTTATCTTCATAATACTGAAAGGCCTGTCTCCCTGTCATGTATGCTCTCTGAGATAGGAAACAGCTAGCTAGCTTATGTCCCAAATTCTTTGACATGGGATTTAATACCTGTTCCTAATTGCTCTGTGAGAATTGGTGTTAGGCTTCCTTGAACTGTTGACTGGCACATGGATAGGAAAGGTTTAGAGAGACATTGGCCAAACGCAGACAAATGGGACTAATTTTGATATGCCATCTTGGTTGGCATGGACAAGTTGGGCCGAAGGGCCTCGTCCCATGCTGCATGGCTCTATGACTATTATGAATAGACTTTAAAATGAATCTTGAAGTAACACCAAGATTTTATGTTAATTTTAATTCTGAATACAGATCACTCGACTGTTCAGACGCAAAATCTAATGACTACTTTAACTGGTAAAAGTGCTCATCATTTCTCACATTAGCTGTTATATATGAAGGGGGAGGTGGGCAATCATTTTGTTACGTCTTGCATACGGTGAGGTTCTGGCACTTTATTCTCCTCCTGGAATCGTCTTTGGCAGTGTTAAAAGAGCAATGAAGTACATCCAGATGTTCCATATGATGGTAATAAAGTGGTCACTAATATCTGATCCTTGCGGGTATGAAACACACCAGAACATAATATGTGGCTTATGTAAAAATGGATCCGTATTCCTGCAGTGCCTTTCATAAAATATGTGGTAGTCCAAACAATTACAAAACCATGTGCTCAAGCTCTGCCGTTGACCTCTCCAGAGGATTGGAGATGTTGACAGCCCAGTGACCAGGCATGGTGATGTTGGTATCCAAGACCACCAAGCGTGCAAGTTGTCACCTTGCAGTAAACACAGGAATGTGCCCAGGTGCTGACCTACTCTATCCTGGATATTGCTTTACTCCGACTGATGTAGATCTGCCTGTTTTAACAATATCGTTCCACAACTCTGTCCACGACAACCCATTGTTGGAAAATATGAGGCAGGAACTAACGTTAGCAAGCAGTTATGTAATTCTGGGAACATTCCCATCCTGACTGTGGGGAATGATTGGAGCTGGTCTGTTATTTAATAAATAGGTAATCTTATTCTTATTTATTCTTTCATGCTAGGAATTGTTAGTTCATGTTAATTTCTTTGGGAATTCTAAAACTGACATACAAAACATATACCACAGCACCAAGTTTGCAAGGAAATAATTGACCTGCAATATAATTTGGCAAATTTGTCCAGTTCTCTCCCCAAATGCATGTTCAGGAGTGCGAACACACAACACACACATAACCTACCTGCTTTTGGCAAAAGTCCCTTGGCATTGTCTTCTCTGTTACTCCTGTCAATACTGTTCCATGATTCACTGACGTGGAATCCTCTTATGTTTTATGGCCTTTTATGTGCTCATCCAGATGAAAGATGTCAATGGAATACTTTCCACTTTGGGCACCGTCTGCCACCATCAATCACTCCCAGCCATGAATAGCACCATTAGATGCAAAGTAACGCTACCTCTTTTGTGCCTCAACCATGTCCACGTCCCTCCTACCTCAACACTCAACCTGTAGCGTAACAAGCCTTGAGTCAGCACACACTAGGAACCAGAGTGGGACGTGCAGAAGGTCATCGTCACCAAACAACAGTTCCTTCCTATCATCACATTGGGAAGGGTTTGGAATGCAAGGGACATGTCAGCCAACCCCCTATACAAACATAGGGTGCATCCTGATAGTTTTCCCCCATCATGACTTGTAGATTATTGATGCTAGTATTACCAATGATCAATTAATGAAAGTATTTGAGTTTGGTCATCACTTGATGTTTGGATTATAGACACACTACTCTTTGGACGGAGTGCTATATTGGCGTTGGCATTGGTTTATTCTGGTTACATGTGCTGAGGTACAGTGAAAGCTTTGCTTTGCGTGCAAATAATTTCCAGGCAAATAATACCATGCTTGAAGACAAGCATGACCATGAGGTAGATTGGGAGATCAGAAATCCATCCTTAGCATTTGAGAGGCCCATTGAAGAGTTGAATAATAGCGGGGAAGAGGCTGCCTTAAATCTGTTGCTTTCCCGGTGGAAGTGGGGAGGAGAGAGAACGACTGTGGTATCAGTACACCTCGATTACAAGGCACTGTGAAGTATAATTAGAGTCGATGGGGGAAAGGTGTGGGAAGGAACTGCAGATGCTGGTTTACACCAAAGATAGACACAAAAAGCTGGAGTAACTCAGCGGGTCAAGCAGCATCGCTGGAGAAAAGGAATAGGTGACGTTTCGGGTCTAGACAGTTCTTCAGACGGGGGGGGGTGGGGTGAAGACTGGTTTAATTGATGGACTGCAACCACAAGCCTTTGCAATTTCTTGCGGTCTTGGGCAGAGCAGTTTACTGTGATGTATTCTGATCGGATGCTCCCTGCTGCATCTGTAGAGATTAGTACGGCATTAGTACGGATTTCCTTACTTTTAAGGAAGTGTAGATGTTGGTGAGCTTTGTCAAGGTGACTGGGCCAGGATAAATTGTTGGTGTTATTTACATCGAGGACCATCTCCACTTCAGCACCATTGATGTAGACTGGGACGTACTCCACCCCACTTCCTATTGCTGCTTGTCAGCTTGTCTCTTTGCCAGAATGTTGTAAAATAAATCTGTAATCAATGATGGAAATGAATCCATCTTCATGCATTCTACTGCACTCTACACCCTCGCTCTGTTGGAATCTCTAATCAACTCTGTTATGTAATGAACCGGATTTGATAAAGGACCTCGAGGTTAATGAGCCATTAGGAGGTAGTGACCATAACATGGTCAAGTTTAATTTACAATTGGAGAGGGAGAAGGGTGGATCGGAGGTGTCAGTGTTACAGTTAAATAAAGGGGACTATGAGGGAGGAGCTGGCTAAAGTTGACTGGAAAGATACACTAGCAGGGATGACAGTGGAACAACAATGGCAGGTATTTCTAGGAATAATACAGAAGGTGCAGGATCAGTTCATTCCTAGGAGGAAGAAAGATTCCAAGGGGAGTAAGGGGCGACCGTGGCTGACAAGGGACGTCAGGGACAGTATAAAAATAAAAGAGAAGAAGTACAACGTAGCAAAGATGAGCGGGAAGCAAGAGGATTGGGTAATGTTTAAAGAGCAACAGAAGATAACCAAAAAGACAATACGGGGAGACAAGATGAGGTACGAAGGTAAGCTAGCCAAGATTATAAAGCAGGATAGTAAAAGCTTCGTTAGGTATGTGAAGAGGAAAAAATTAGTTAAGACCAAAGTTGGACCCTTGAAGACCGAAAAAGGTGAATGTATTATGGGGACAAGGAAATGGCAGATGAGTTGAACAGGTACTTTGGATCTGTCTTCACTAAGGAGGACACAAACAATCTTCCTGATGTACTAGTGGCCAGAGGATCTGGGGTGATGGAGGAACTGAAGGAAATCCACATTAGGCAGGCAAATGGTGTTGGATAGACTGATGGGATTGAAGGCTGATAAATCCCCAGGGCCTGATGGTCTGCATCCCAGGGTACTTAAGGAAGTGGCTCTAGAAATCGTGGATGCATTGGTGATAATTTTCCAATGTTCTATAGACTCAGGATCAGTTCCTGTGGATTGGAGGGTAGCTAACGTTATCCCACTTTTTAAGAAAGGCGGGAGAGAGAAAACAGGGAATTATAGACCAGTTAGCCTGACATCGGTGGTGGGGAAGATGCTGGAGTCAATTATAAAAGATGAAATAGCCGCACATTTGGATAGCAGTAGCTGGATTGGTCCGAGTCAGCATGGATTTACGAAGGGGAAATCATGCTTGACTAATCTTCTGGAATTTTTTGAAGATGTAACTAGGTAAATGGACAAGGGAGAGCCAGTGGATGTAGTGTACCTGGACTTTCAGAAAGCATTTGATAAGGTCCCACATAGGAGATTAGTGGGCAAAATTAGGGCACATGGTATTAGGGGTAGAGTGCTGACATGGATAGAGAAGTGGTTGGCAGACAGGAAACAAAGAGTAGGGATTAACGGGCCCCTTTCAGAATGGCAGGCAGTGACTAGTGGGGTACCGCAAGGCTCGGTGCTGGGACCGCAGCTATTTACAATATACATCAATGATTTGGATGAAGGGATTCAAAGTAATATTAGCAAATTTGCAGATGACACAAAGCTGGGTGGCAGTGTGAACTGTGTGAGGAGGATGCTATGAGAATGCAGGGTGACTTGGACAGGTTGGGGGAGTGGGTAGATGCATGGCAGATGATGTTTAATGCGGTTAAATGTGAGGTTATCCACTTTGGTAGCAAAAACAGGAAGGCAGATTACTATCTAAATGGCGTCAAGTTGGGTTATGGTTAGGGTTAGGGTTAGGGATCTAGGAATTCTTGTTCATCAGTCTATGAAAGTAAGCATGCAGGTACAGCAGGCAGTGAAGAAAGCGAATGGCATGTTGGCCTTTATAACAAGAGGAGTTGAGTATAGGAACAAAGAGGTCCTTCTGCAGTTATACAGAGCCCTAGTGAGACCATACCTGGAGTATTGTGTGCAGTTTTGGTCCCCTAATTTGAGGAAGGACATTCTTGCTATTGAGGGAGCCCAGCGTAGGTTCACCAGGTTAATTCCCGGGATGGCGGGACTGTCATATGCTGAGAGAATGAAGCAGCTGGGCTTGTACACTCTGGAGTTTAGAAGGATGAGAGGGTAACGTATTGAAACAGATAAGATTGTTAAGGGTTTGGACACGCTAGAGGCAGGAAACATGTTCCCGATGTTGGGGGAGTCCAGAACCAGAGGCCACAGTTTAAGAATAAGGGGTAAGCCATTTAGAACGGAGACGAGGAAACACTTTTTCTCACAGAGAGTTGTGAGTCTGTGGAATTCTCTGCCTCAGAGGGCGGTGGAGGCAGGTTCTCTGGATGCTTTCAAGAGAGAGCTGGATAGGGCTCTTAAAGATAGCTGAGTCAGGGGATATGGGGAGAAGGCAGGAACGGGGTACTGATTCTGGATGATCAGCCATGATCACATTGAATGGCGGTGCTGGGTCGAAGGGCCGAATGGCCTACTCCTGCACCTATAGTCTCCCCGCCCTGATATTTACACCTGGAATGATCGAAAACTTAAAACTGTAGACATGGGCTCAAGTAGACCTGACTTTCTGCAGATCAAGTTGAGTAATTTATTGTGACCACATTTTCAATCCCACAGGTCCAGCACTAATTCAGAAATGTTATGGTAAAAATTAAATATTAAAATCTAGAGTTAAAAACGTGCAAAAATCAGTAAGGATAAAAGAACGTATTTGCGGTGTTACATGAAGCAGGCCATGTTGGCTTCTCTATCTTCAACACCCAAGCATTACCTCACTCTTTTCTAGTAATTAACCCATCATCTTGACACAATTCAGAGGCTACCACTGCCCTACGTCACCAGCTCATTCCCCTTTCCCTGTGGCCAAGGTTAAAGAAATGTACGCATAGTCCCATTCTGAGCAATATAATTCATTCTGATGTAAAACAAAATCCTTTGTGTTCTCACTTCAATTTGTTAATCTGTTCCTAAACTCTGTTAGCAAGGTCCAGTACATGGTACATTTCTTCCCACTTGACCAGACCTGACAACAGACAGACGTGGACTTGGGCACTTCATTCTCAGATGCTTCTACCTAGAACATGAACTTACCCATGGGCCCACAACGTCTGATGCCAAACATGATGCCAAGATCAACTGATCACATGATTCATCTCCTTCGATTCCCTCCTCTTCCAAACGCCATTTAAATGCCACGATCACATCTGCCACCTCCACCACCCCTGGCAAAACATTCCAGGCCCCCACCAATAGACAATAGACAATAGGTGCAGAAGTAGGCCGTTCGGCCCTTCGAGCCAGCAGCGCCATTCAATGTGATCATGGCTGATCACCACTCTCTGTGTAAAACACTTATCCCACACATCTTGTTGAACATTTCCCCCTCTCACCTTATAGCCATGCACTCTAGTGTTGGACATTCACATTCACATTCACATTCAGATTTAGTGTCACGTGCATCCATTAAGGTAGAGTGATATTTGAGTTACCATCCAGCCATACGATTAAAAGAACTCAACACAATTAAAAGGACCAATAGAATTTAACATAAACATCCACCATAGTGCTCAGTGTCATGGAAGGCAATAAAGTTCCTGGAGAAAAGATTCTGTGTCGAACCTATCTATGCCTCATAAATTCATTGACTTCCATCAGGGCTCTCCTCCATCACCAAACAAACTAAGTTTGCCCAAGCTTTCCTTGCAGCTGAAACCCTCTAATCCAGGCAGCATTGTGGTAAACCTCTGCACTCTCTCCAAGTCTCTACCTGTAATGTGGTGACCAGACCTGCAATACTCCAAATGCAACCGCCTGCCCAAAGTCCCATAGAGCTTCATCATGAATAACAAGACCAAGAGCATCTCCCTCTGGCTCGACATTTCTCTCTGCCTCTTCTCTCCTGAGCTGACACCCTTTTGTCTATCCTTCGTCACATACTCTACCCAACCTCATCCGTATCCACCTATCACTTGTCAGGCTTTGTTCTACCCCCACCTCTCTTTTCCAGCTTTCTCCCCCCATCCCCTCCGCCTGTTACAATCAGTCTGAAGAAGGTCCCTGATCCAAAACCTCGCCCGTCCATTCCCTCCACAGACGCTGCCTGACCAGCTGAGTTCCTCCAGCACTTTGTGTTTTGCTCAAGATTCCAGCGTCTGCAGTTCCTTGTGTCTCCAGGACCAAGGAAACGAAGGATGACTTGCAAGAATCTATTGGTTGAATGAGAGAGCGTTGAGAATTGAAGGCCAGTTCTTGTTTAGGATGCTTTTGGAATGAAGCCACCAGGTCTGGAACAGAATTATTCATTCATAATTCTTATTTATATGTTTTTAAAAACTGAAAGCTGTTCAGCGCTATGATTTACCAGCAACAGACAGTCATTTCTGCCCTCAATATCTATGACTTCAGGGGCCCAGCTGTAATTCACTAAGCTACTCCTAAGGAGAAACTGGAGAAACTAGTATTACATTGCAGACAGGACGATACTACTTACAGCTCATAGATCTGCTCAATATAGCTTCAACTTTGAGTGGTGCGAAAATACAATTCAGGAGAAAAGTGACCTATGTGGAATTTGTTGCTGAAAGCCTTCCCATCACAGCAGCTTATTCTAAATGCCAGGCTTAGTTACAAAAACAGCTCATCTGGGAGCAGCCAAAACATCTGGATTCAGACAACTGGCCTTCATCTTCCTGTTGAAGTATAACATTTTTAAAATCATAATTAGAGAATAACAGATGGGTGGGTCTGTTGTACAATCAACTGTAAGATGTCAGGACCACAAAACGAAGATGCTTTACACACTCTTCACTAACTCAAGATAGTGTTACAGCTGTCAACCACATTGTCAGACATCTGGTCTGTACACAGTGCAATTCTGGTAAATACAACTGATTCATGGAACCAAACCTCCAACACATTAATATAGAAGCTAACAGACTATCCACTGACCCCTAGCTTTGAACTAACTCGCTATTAACCGAGTCTGTGAATGACCATTCACATTGTCAGTGCTTCTTCAATCTTCCCATTCTTCTCCCTCCTATGTACAAAATATTCCATTCTCCTCCCTCTTCCTCCACTCCACATTCTCTGTGTTACATTCAAGATTCACTCACGATGCTCTTTCTAAATGTGATTAGTGTCACTTCTGCATTTCTCCTTCCTTCTCTCATACTTTCCACAGTTCCATTGATTTCATTTTGAAGTTCCTTTCTCTATTTTCTTTGACATTTAATTATTATTCCCAGGCAAAGCGGGGGAACAGGAATTCTGTTCATTGGGATCCACAAATATCTCAAGAAATAGGTCTTTAAAGTCAGGATGGCCGGATGATAAAAGGAACTTGGTAATAACATATTTTTTGACCACCTTATCTACCTGCGACTAGACCTTCAAGGAACCATGCACCTGTACTCCTAGATCCCTCTGCTCTACAACACTACCTAGAGGCCGACCATTCACTGTGTAGGTCCTGCCCTTGTTCGACGTCCCAAAATGCAACACCTCACACTTTTCTGTATTAAATTCCATCAACCATTCCTCTGCCCACCTGGCCAATCGATCCAGATGTTTCCTGTACACCACTTCACCACAACATGTACAGCCAGGTGTTTGGAATGCGGTTATGATTTAATCGCGTTGCTGGAGGTTTGGAGTTACAGGGAAGTTCGACTGGATGGGTAAAGATGTACAGCTCCTATTCTGAAGGAAGCAACTATGTGAGTTTTCACAATCACCCTGTAGACGCATCCTCACAATATAACACACTTAATAAAATCTCCAGATTTATCTCATTCACAATTTAAATCTCACAGAACCTGGTGGTGTAGAAGACAGCATGGTGACATAGATGAAAGTCAATCTTCTCAGGGTGCCTTTATCTGGATTCATTCTATTACCGTTCATTACTTTCATTTGTCTTTTGTGGTGTGGATTTTTTGCACAAAGATAGCTGAAGGAACGCATCAAATCATTGCCAGCTCTACAGTCTACAATGTATGCACAGGTTGTATTAAGCATGGCTGGGAGGGGTGGTACTGTACACCATGTGGGGTCACCATGTGCCAATAACAGGGACCTGCTAAATAAGGACAGATGCATCTCAAAAATATCTGAGAACAACCTGCTCAAGGCCAAGAGTGGACGTGAGGATATTTTGCTGCTGGTTAGCACGCAACAAAAGCTTTCCACTGTACCTCGTGACAAGAAGCTACTAGACTGAATGGCTGTGCTGATTAAGGAGAATGGTGTTGAAGAGAAGAAGAAAGTAATGAAAAGAGTTAAGAAACATTAGAGATGTAATTACAGCGGAGGGAGCAGTCTCTTCATGGGCAGCCCGCGAGCATCTTGAAAACAGAGAGCAATGATAATGGAGAACTTCAAGTAGACACATATACATAGATGAGGAAAGCAATTGCATAATGGCCAAGAAGGGGGAGCAGTCTATCAAGTGTTTTCAGGAGAACCTATTTGGTCAGAATGTCTCCAACCTATCTAGGAAGGTGGACTCGGTTCTGGAGAATGAGTCAAACCTATTGCAGCGGGGAAGTGGGGGAATGTCTCAGAAACATCAGGTTTATGTATCAATATCATGATGAGAATTAATGAAGAAGCAATTAGACAGGTACATGGATAGGGCAGGCTTATGGGGAAATAGGCCAAATGCAGACAAGTGGGATGTGTAGATGGGGCATGTTGGTGGGTGTGGGCAAGTTAGACCAAAGGGCCTGTTTCCACGCTGTATGATAGGTATGGAAGAGTATGTAGTCTATTCTGAGAGGAACATAGTCAGTTGATCATTTTCATTCGGATGAGAGTTAGGGTGAACATGAATCAAAGCTTGGATGTCAGAAATGTAAAATATCACAGGAGTTGGAGTTGTCTCAACTACACTGTAAGTGTGGGAGAAGGTTTAGGGATTAAAGGCAGAACCTCCTGTATGACCAAACAGACAGAGAGTACAAGAGGAACATATAACGGACGAGAACCAGACTGATTATAGAAAGTTCAGAGAGGAAGTTAAGAAAGTAAACAGAAAGCTAAGGAGGCAGGAACAAGGAAAACTGACAGGAAACATAAAAGAGAATCCAAATGAATCCCAAGGATATATGAGCAAGAATAAAGGCTATGAGGAAGGGGCCCAATCGCAGTCGAACAGGGAGTAAGGAGGCATGGAGAAATGGAGTTCTTTATTTCAGTCTGCATGAAAGATGACGTTGTTGGAGGAGTCTCAGCTGAGGAAGGGCTGGTTGCGAATCTTTATGGCTACAGAACACAGCTCCGTATGTGGATACATCAGCTGGTGCAGAGGGGATGCCACAGAGATGGTGAGAACTAACTTGCAGAGGAGTCGACCAATAATCTCCTGAACATCCGGAGATGCCGGGGAACTGGAAAACTACAAATGTTTGCGAATGATAATGAGCAGGGATAATAAGATGCATGAATCTGTGTAATCTTGGTGCCGGCAAACATTCTACAAACAAAAATCAGAAGCAAAATGAGTGATCATTAGTTGTCGCTTGGACAGATGCAAAGTGACTGGAGAAGGCTGGCATGGATTTATTAAAGGCAAATCACCTCATTTCCTTCAGCAACTCTCACTGAGAGGATTATTTGACGAAGAATCAGTAGGGGTTGCTGAGAGAAATGAAATTCATTTGGTGAAAGTGGACATCAAAATGTTTCTCTTCCCACAGATGTAAACGAACCTGCTGAGTATTTCCAGCATCTACTTTAGTTTGGAGAAACAATGTGGAAACAAGCCCTTCGGCCCACCGAGCCCATGCTGACCAGCGATCATCCCATACACTAGTTCTATCCTACACATTAATTTACAGAAGCCAATTAACCTACAAACCTGCAAGTGTTTGGAATGCAAGAGGAAACTGGAGCACCCGGAGAAAACCCACGCGGTCACAGGGAGAACATGCAAACTCCGTACAGACAGCAGCCATAACCAGGATTGAATCTGGTGCTTTAAGGCGACAACTCTACAGCTGCGGCACTGTGCTGTTCCAAATAAGACTGAAGGGCTGGGATAAAAGGGGCTGAAGTAGTACATTGTCTGGGTAACAGAAAATAGACCAGTAGTGAAACACAAAGTGCTGGAGGAACTCAGTGGGACGGGCAGCCCCTGTGGAGGGGTGGACAGGTGACGTTTTGGGTTGGCACCCTTTTGCAGACCACTCCCTGACCTACTGAGTTCCTCTAATATGGTTTGTAATGCTCAACATTCCAGAATCTGCATTTCTTTTTGTCTTGACTAGAAGTGAAAGGTTGTTCCTGGTGCCAGAGTAAAGTGTAGTCATGTTAATGGAGATTTATGGAGAGTGTCCCTTTGGCCCAACTTGCCCACACTGGCCAACATGTCCCATCTACACTAGTCCTACCTGCCTGCATTTGGCTCAAATATTTCTAAACCTGTCCTATCCATGTACCTGTCTAAATGTATCTTAAATGTTGTGATAGTCCCGGCCTCACCTACCTCCTCCGGCAGCTTGTTCCATACATCTACCACCCTTTGTGTGAAAAAAGTTACCTCTAAGGTTCCTATTTTAATCCCCCCCCCTCACCTTAAATATGTGAGACTAGTTGGTGGGAGAATGTGTAGAGAAAAGCATGAACAGATATTGACCATGAGGTCATTTAACTCCCAACCCTGCGTCAGGTCCAACCCCACTGACGTGCAACAGTTGTCTCTTCCCATCGCTGCAGCAGTGGATGTCTGGAAAACTTCCTGCATGCCAGTGGGTCAAAGGCCTCTGTCCCCCCCCCCCCTCGCCCCCGCCCCCCGCCCCCTCACCTACCAACTCCTCCAGTAACCCTTCCCAACTCGCTGCCCTCTCTCGTCTCTCGTTTAACAAGAACATTTGGAACGACACCATGACCTATTCCATCAGTGATGTCCTCTCCCATGAAGAAGCAGGGGATGATTACCCAGGAGACTCAGCTTCCACTGGGACCAGCCCCATGTCCTCATGTACACTGGTCACAATAGTTACACCGTAACAAACAAAGGGAAAATGCCAAAGCGGATGTAAAGATAACCACCTGAAACTCCAACTCTGTCTCTCTCTCCCCAGTGGCTGCTTGGCCTACTGACAGCTTCCTGTATTGTCCGATTTAATTTTGGAATTGCAGCACCTGCAGCTTTTGATGATAGGATCATGGTTAGTAAAGGCTGGTGGCTGACAATGGATCACAAAGGCAAGGATTAAATGCATCAACACTGTCAGTCCCCTTTTCCCACCACTATCCAATGTTGGGCCTTTAATCCCCACGCCTGCTATCATCAACAAGTAATGTTTGATCTACAGAAAATTATATTAATCTCACACAATACATTTTTAAACAAATGCTTACATGACATGCTGAAAATCTACCGTAATTCTATGTATTCATGGAAACTGCTAAGTATAGCTTGAGGAAGACCTTATAACACTGCGACGGTCCCCAGATTGAGCCACTCTGTGGAGTAGCTGATGCTCCAGGCTACCTTAGACCCAGCTCACTGATTGACAGAGGGTCTGGTAGACTGCTTGTACGTCACACACAGAGTGTTGGCAGGTAGCACACTAGTATACTCAGCACACTGACAGCACAGTTAATCTGCCAAGCAAACTACACTCAGCCAACAATCACAAATAGGATTCAAGCAAGCCAGCCGACATAGCAAAACATCCTAGGTATACAAAAATGCTGGAGAAACTCAGCGGGTGCAGCAGCATCTATGGAGCGAAGGAAATAGGCAGTTTCGGGCCGAAACCCTTCTTCAGACTGATGGCAAAACATCCTTGTTGCCTGAGCTTTGAAGCTCTAAGCCGCTTCCTCGACACAAGTCATTAGAAGGAGATAAAGAACTTAGAAAAGTAATTCCAGTGTGGGACAAATAAACAAAAACCCAACCTGACGAATGGGGAAAAAGGAGCATTCAATTAATGCAACTGAACTCATTCAATTAATGCAACTGAACTCATTCAATTAATACAACTGAACTCATTCAATTAATGCAACTGAACTAGTTAAATTAATACAGCTGATCTAGCTAAATTAATTTAGCTGAACTAGTTGCAATTCACCTCTTTCATCAGTTCTCAGTTTTGTTCTAGAATAAAGTTTTTTTGTTCTGTTTTGCTACTTAAAGTTAAACGGCGTGCACTTTGAAAGACTTTGCTTTGATACTGGATGTTTTGTGCACTCTGTTATTTCATTTTAATAAAACATCATCATAAGGTAAACTCAAATCAAAAGAACAGCAGATGCTGGAAATGTGAAATGAAAACAGAAAATGCTTGAGAAGCTCAGCAGGTCAGGCTGCATTTGTGTGAAGACAAACAGTATGAACGTTTCAGGCAGAAGGTTCATCAATATTTATTTTCTCACAGATGTATCTGAACTGCTGAGAGTGTTCAGTATTTTTTATTTTTACATCATAAATCATAAATTGTGAGCAATTTTGAGCAGCATATCTGAGGAAGGATGTTCTGGCTCTGGAGAGGTCCAGAGGAGGTTTACAAGAATGATCCCAGGAATAACTAGGTTAACATATGATGAGCTTTTAACAGCATTGGGCTTATATTCGTTGGAGTTTAGAAGAATGAGGGTGGACCTCGTTGAAACGTACACAATAGTGAAAGGCTGGATAGAGAGGATGTGGAGAAGATGTTTCTACTAGTGGGAGAGTCTGGGACTAGAGGTCATAGCTTCAGAATTAAAGGATGTTCTTTTCAGAATCGGTGGAATTCTTTGTCACAGAAGGCTGTAGAGGCCAAGTCGGTGGACATTTTTAATAGATTCTTAATTAGTACAGGTGTCTGAGGTTATGGGGAGAAAGCAGGAAAATGGGGTTAGGAGGGAGAGATAGATCAGCCATGATTTAATGGTGTAGACTTGATGGGCCGAATGGCCTAATTCTACTATCACTTACGATCTTTTGATCTTATGATGAGAATTTTGGGGACCACACTCGGACCTTGCTGAGCATGGCAGCCACTCACAGAATTGGACGGGGCAGGACAAAGACATTCTGTGGTTGGCCCAAATCTTGTTGGTCTCCCAGCAGAGCCAGATGTTCGTGGGGGAATGTTGCCGACTGGCCTGCTCCCCACTGCAGGAGTACGTGCTGAGGGACACACTGAAGCTCGGTGCAGCCAACGCCAAGGCTCTGTGGGGGAGGACCACAGTCTAGGGTCCTTCCGCTGCTGGACATGGGGGACACACCTCAAATGAGGGAAGGGATATCACCCCAGGGTGGGGGGTATACTTACAGGTTTTTGGGAACATTACCTAATATACTGCTAACGAATGTACATATAAACCACAGAGAATATCGGAGGAATTTTGCACAGTTCATGTTTTGCGTATATTTTTCGTCCTGAATAAGGTTGATTTTGATTTTTTTTAAAAGGTTGCCACTTAGCCCTGTCAGATTCTCCCTTCAATTGCCTTCCACAGAATGGATTGTCAGGCTATTCAGTGTATGAGCAAGGCATTTACTATCACGCATTGGTTACAAGTGAACAAATTCTCAAAGTATGCGCATTCCAAGTTTCTTTATCTTCTGTTTTAACGCATTTTGAAATGAACAGATTAACATCACTGTTGAACTAGCAGAGGGTTATCCATATGAATAAACATATCTCAACTCAATAACCCTATTCCAAAAATTATCATCAAAAAAGGACAACGATGCATTTTAGTGTCCTCTTACAATTTAGTTAATGACTGTTTTCCGCGGAGACGCTTCAGCTGGGGGCTGGAGGGACACAATAGGGACAATGTGGTTGATTCCTAACTTGCTCCTCACTCCTGGGCAATTAGTGGTGGTCCACAGATGCCAGTAATTACAGTTGTGTATACGTCTGATACATGAATGAGGGACAATGTCACTGAGTGAACATGCATGCATTACCACAGCTTCTGCTGATAGTCAGGCAAGAATGTAAATCAAGAGACCCTCGTGCATCACAGTACAAATACAGATTGTCCTCACGTAGGGTCTCGACCAGAAACGTCACCCATTCTTTCTATCTCAGCCTGTTCCGCTGAGTTACTCCAATCTTCAGTGTGTAAACCTGCAGCTGCATTTCCTATATATATAGAAGAAAATCAAACTCAGGACCTGAGTGAAAAACCGCAGAAGTCTCACTGATTTACTGTGGAGTTAGTGTGGGATATATCTGCATATATTTGTGCAATATTACTACACAGCTTTGCAGACAATTTGATACAAAGTCACATTGACATTTCACGTCCCACTGTTTTAAATATCCTGGGTTGCTATCTGAATCATATTTATATACAACAAGATTTATTCTTCCAATCATTGATTTCTCGGTGCCATTGATTAATTCCAGATAACTAACTTTTCCCAATATACTGCCAGCTTAACAGTTACTGCTTGTGATGCAATATCTTTATGCAAGAACCTTCAGGTACTATCTATCAACAATGAAGACACACACAACAATATTCCGAGAGAACTTATTATTACCGAGAGACACAATATATTTCATCCACCACAAACAGTCTACAATTGGGTACTTCATTAGTTAAAGCAAAAGTCACAGGAAAGATCGTTCCATTCACATAATTATTAGATTAGATTAGATATAATTTATTGCCACACAGCCAGGCTGGTGGAAATTTGGGTTGTCTGCAGCGATACAATAATAAAGAACACACAACCACTATAAAACTGTAACACAAACATCCACCACAGCATTCATCACTGTGGTGGAAGGCACAACATTTGGCCAGTCCTCCTCCATTTCCCCCCTGTGGTCCGGACCAGAGTCCAGAGTCAGTCCAGGATCGGCTTATTTTTGTAGTTTCTCTAAATTTTTAGCTGTGCACTTTGAAGTTAGCGAGTTCCCTGTCCCAATACTGTAGTTATATATCATTGAAGGTTGACACAAAGTGCTGGAGTAACTCAGCGGGACAGGCAGCATCTCTGGAGAGAAGGAATGGGTGACGTTTCGGGTCGAGACCCTTCTTCAGACTGTTTTTCTCCTCCTCTCTCCGACATTCATTCCTACACAGATATATATCATCATCAGGGGTGAGTCTTGACTTGGACTTTGACATTCACTGCCATTAATTATGAGCAGTCATAAACTGTTACAGCACAGATGAAGACAAGACTCAATGTGTTTGTGTCCACCTGCCCTTCCTTCCCTCGGCCACACCTAAACTATATTCACCGTCGTTCTGCTTAATCTATCTTGGATTTTGACTCCAATTCACCTAACAGCAAAGTTCACGTTCACAAAAACATGCTCTTGAATTTAATAAATACTTGATACCATCTCAGTGGTTAGAATTAGTGGATACAGTCATCACACCAGTCTTTTCACCCTATTTGACATCATCTACAAAGTAGGGCACTCAAAACCTTGCTAAATGCATTTCGTTGTCTCTGTACTGTACACTGACAATGACAATTAAAATTGAATCTGAATCTGAAAAGCACATATTATATGTTTTGATATATTCACATATATATATTCAGTGGATATTTTTAAGGCAAAGATAGATTTTTGATTAGTACGGGTGTCAGAGGTTATGGGGAAAAGGTTGGAGAGTGGGGTTAGGAGGGAGAGATAGATCAGCCATGATTGAATGGCGGACTAGACTTGATGGGCCGAATGGCCTAATTCTACACCTATCACTTATGACCTTATGCTACTCTGGTCCAGGCAGAAATTTGTATTTTCAGAATTACCTCATTCAACTCCTTATTAAAATGAAGATTCTATTCACTTATCATTTAGTCAGTTTATTCTGCAGTGTTTAGAGATCCATACTAATCAATTCATACATAGTTTCTGCCTTAATCCCTGTTAAGATTTATCATCAAATATATGTTTCCAAAACCTTTCCCAGATGCCGGCAGCTTTTCATTCCACCACATCCTCAGACACAGTTCTTTCCCCAATTGTTGGGGGTCTCTATTTTCTTGCAATCGGAATCTTGTGCCCCCTTGCCCCAAGTCTAGTGACAAACGCGGTTCCCAATACTGACCCCTCATGACCCCGGGCACCTGCTCCTTGTCACCACGCCCTCGTAAACCAATGCTCTCTCTCCCCACACCTTCTCCAAATTGCTGCCGGTGATGCTGGGCTCACTTTATCATCTTGTGGCCCCATTCTGTCAGCATCTTAACAAACATTTTTATGTTTCTTTAATTGAAACTTTGTCATTTTATTTTGAACATTTCTAATTAAATTTAATCAGATGTGATGTGATTTTACATGTCCATGTTGACTCTCTTTAATTAATTAGTGTCCATTCTAATGAGTAATATTTTCATCCTATATCATGGCTGCAGTCAGCTTATCTGATACCAATATCAACATCACCTATTCTCCAGAGATGCTGTCTGACCAGCTGAGTTACACCAGCTCTTTGTGTCCAATGCTAAGTTATCAGGTGTGGAGTTTTTAGTTTACCTCCTTTCTCCCATCTTGGGCTGAGGTATTAAATAGACAACTCTCCAGTACAACGTCTGCGAAGGGAATGAATATACACAAGGAATGATATTACTAATTTCTAACTCAGCCAAGTATAAATGCTAAATTCTTGTACCATATCGTGTGCTTATAACACTACAATTAGCATCTTATATTTAATTTTCTATTGTTCATATCCACAATTACAAATGTATGATTTAAAAGTACTGGTAGCAGCCTGAATGTTATTAATTGACTATTCGACAGGCTTAAAGGAAGAAGGCATCTTGGACTATGTAAACCCATGCAGTATACCATACCTACATTAATTTTAAGATCATAAAATATATTTAGATAAGAAGAATAAAGCCATTGATCTTCCCTGCATGTTACAACTTGCTCACCATAAACCAGACATAATTGGGTCATTTAATTATTTGTTATCAACTTTCTACAGCACGCAATATCGTATCATTCACAAAAATACCGAGAATAAGATGAGACTGTGAGGTTGCTCAGGGTTTCCCCATTACACTGTTTAGTCTTCACTGAGTATGTACATGCACTCTGTGTTCAGTTCTTCCACGCAAAACATATGTTGTGAGGTAAAGATGCTCATTCCGACTTGAAATCTCCGATGTGATACACATAACCACTCTTCATTCTCACCATAATGATGAATGAACTATCGTGCAATCCCTGTGCACCTTACACAACCTAATACATGTAGATGTAATAGATACTATTTGTCTGACTATGGCATACAGTACATTGGATATAATACTAAACCATTCAATTCTTCACTACCAAGTATATTTTTATTCTTCTTTATACTGACATTCACACGGTAATTATAAGAAGCAACCTTTATTTTATCCGTACTGAAGCACCAAACCTCAGGATGAAATAACTCACACCTGCTGTGTAGAATTTAAAAGATAAATGACTCAAACCTCACAGTTGTATTCCATCCTGCTGTTCCCTGCCAGGTATCCATTTATTTTATAAACAAACCACCCTGAAGTCGGCAACTATTTTGCTTTTAGGTTTTTCTTTGCCTTGGCTTCACATTCTGCAAGAGAAAAAAAAGTGGAGTGACAATGAAATTTCCCATGAAACAGGTTTGGGCTGCGATTGTGAATATAATTCCTAATAAGAATATGTATTGTGCTGCCACAATGATCAGGTCAGCTCGAGCACGATGTTTTTCAGAGACTCCCAGCATGTGAGGATTATCCGGGGAACCGGCATCAGCCTAACCACGTCGCCAGGGCCGTTACCATCCATTTAGCGCCATACTATCTACGTGAAACAGCAGGCCAATGTTTTCTAATTTTAAATCAGGATTAGGGCGTAAATCCTGCTATAGTTGGATGGGGCTTTTGTCAGCAAAGCCAATTGATTTTTTTCGTATACTTTTTTCCATGTTCTGAGGTCAGGCTGCAGAAATAGACTTTACTAACCTCGCCTAATATAACTCTGAACAGTCCGTATAGAATCACAGTCTAACACGAACTATATTCAGAATGGTACGACAATCGCTGACTCACCTATATATTTAAAGCAGACCACCAACATAAAACATACAATCCCTTATAGGTACACACCACTGTTCCCCTTCGACAGCGAGGCTCGTTCACACAGCCATCGCAAGCAAAGCATACTTTCACTTATCTACTCCGCCCAACAGAAATCAACATGAGCCCGCCAATATTGTGGGTGGCGATTTGCTCTTCTAATATAAGAATGCTTTAACTATGTGGTGAAGCATACAATATATAACATTTGGACTGTCCCAGCTAACTAATGTAATCACTCGGTTTAATTCTTTAGTGAATTTGCAATTGGGTCCCTTGGCATGCGGTAACATCTTCAGGATATTTTAGTAGTTTTGTGAAACAATCCAGGTGCTTTTGGGACATTGTCCCGGGGGAAACAGTAATGAAGAAGGTATTTCCAGTGCGATGCTCAGTCTAAGAATGGGTATTTGGATTAAACTAAACCACAAACATGACTTGCTTCTGTCAAACCAAGACTGGGAATTTGGCACATCCTTCCACAGCGCGGTGTAGAACTCAACCCGCTGGTAACACTTATGTATGTAAGCATGGGTGTTTGTGAAACACAATCAGATAAACGCTGTGGTGACAATGTCTAGATCTGCCTTATCCGAGCCGATATTTTCAACACATATCAGAATTTCCAGAACTAACAAAGGCTGTATTTGTACATAAATAATCGTAATATTGAGATTGAGGCAAAACACTACTTTCATTCCACTTTTCTCAATTTTTAATTTCAAATATAGAAGGACTAGATATTTGTAAAATAGAAATATTATAGACATTCAATAATGGACAGCGAACTAAAGAAATTAATAGGCAAATAAGATTTATATTGTTTACATATATATTCTAACAAATCCACTTGGAGTCTGATTCTCAGTGTCTCAAAGTTCTAAAGATTACATAACTTTTAACCAAGTATGACTTTATCAGCAAAGTAAACTTTGATTTCTGATGTGGTAGAAACCTTTAGTGATAAACCTAGAACTATACACTGGTCTTTAATGCACCACAGGCTCGACTTCCTCTGGTCTTCAGGTAGAAGTGGTCTTGTCACCTGTCGGTGGAAGATTTCTCTGCTCTGTTTATTTTTGCTAAGAATATTCTGAGAAACATGTTTGCAATTTTTCCATTACACGTAGAACATTCCTAAGATCAGAGAAAACCTATCCCCCAATATTCTGCAAATAATATTTTTTTAATAACAAAGTTCTGGTCACATCACCGCAAGGTGGGTGGTGAGTGATGGGTAAAACAGAAAGAAAAGTGAGGGAAATTATTTCATCAAATGGCAAGCATCACTGCCTCTTGAGCAACCCTACCCCAGAGGTCTTTTGGCCGTCTCCAAGTCATAACCCTCTGGAAAACCACAATCAGGGACAAAGTCCATTTAACCCTCTTTACTAAGCTTTGAGATCCCAAACCTCTGCTCCCCTTCAGATTAAATTGTGTTTTATTCGCGGCTTGTAGCACAAAGGGCTGTGAGCATTTCTGTCTTCTCCTCTCTGCTCTGGATAAATAAATCATCAGTTGCCTGTGTGAGGAGAGAGCTGAATGGTGCCTGTGAATCCCCAGACTATAGCCCAGTGTGAGGCAGACACCACATCAATGCTGTCTTTTGGTGCTAATTATTACAAGCCTAATCCTCTATTTCCATCCAGTTGCAGTTTGATAAAAGCCAATTAATTCAAAGCTAATGGGATTTCAATTCAAAACAATCAACAGAGATTTCAAAAGGTGGAAGCATTTTAATACCTTTGGAGGCACCATTGAGACTGGGAATCGGCAGAACTCACAGCAGCACCCTCTTTAAGTAGAAATGTATCCTGGGAGCATGTGGCGAGATGGAGATTAGTTGATTTTGGATGTGAAGTTCCCAGTCTGAGATCCTTTTCTGAAGTTGAACAATAAAAAAAGCAACATTGAATAGACTCCCTGTGCAGGCCATTGTGAAGCCATCTCTGTTGCTCTTAGCTCACTTGGACTCCCTCTTTGTCTTGTGCAATTCAAATACCACCAGTTGGCTTGCTTTGTGTCTGCTAAATACCATATTTCAGCTGCTCAATTCTATGTCTTGTATTCCCCAGTCCTTTCACTAATCATCCATTGGCATCTCCTAACCTACTGCGGGGATAAAAAATCCATGCCATTCACCCTCAGAACTCGTGCTCCTTACCTTCCTTGCCAACCAAACCATTGACATTAAAATGGGAACAGTGTGCTGAGAAAATAGTTGTTGAATATTTGTTGCTTCTTTAGAAGCCCTTTCTCTACTGGGCTGTCACAGAAAGCAAGGCAAATGGTTAGTTATCCACAACAGAATTTCACAAGAATTACTATGGGTTGGTTAAAAAACAGATCAAGTTATGTGTTTTATATCAAAATTATTTTTGTTAGAATGGAGTAGATTCAGACAATAGAGAAAGGACTTCTAAAGAAGAAAAGAAACTTTAAAATGTATTTTAAAATGGGGGAAATGAGTGACGCAGTTATTTGTCAGCCTGGGTCACCGAGCCTATAGATTGTGGAATAATGAAGGGAAATAAGAATCTGTTTTAAAGCGGAGGAATTCATCCCTTTGCCATTCCCCTGACTGAACCCATATAGACACAGTCAGAGGATGTTATACTATCTTAATGGGTGTGTGACAGGTTAAACAATGAAGAGTTTGCTTAGCTGAAAATTATTTTATACCTCCGCAACTGGGGCGGCACGGTGGCGCAGCGGTAGAGTTGCTGCCTCACAGCGCCAGAGACCCGGGTTCGATCCTGACTACGGGTGCTGCCTGTACGGAGATATATAAACACTGAGTCGTTCAGCTTCGTATATAAGTTCTTTACTAGCAGAACACATGTCACTGAAGTTAGACACAAAGTGCTGGAGTAACTTAGGTTATGCTGCCTGACCCGCTGAGCTACTCCAGCACTTTGTGTCTTCCTTCAAGGTGAGAGGCTTGGTGAAGTTACAGGGTGGTATGCATGCTAAACAACAAAGCATCATGCAGTGGACAGGTCAACGTTCACTTGTCCTCCTATGAATCAGTCCTCGTACATCCTGGATGGTGGTGACCAATGGAAGGATGAGGTAACATCTTCACCCCAAATGATGGCCAGGTTTAGCACGTGAATACTAAGTACAAATCCGAGTGTGAAGAAGATGAACCATCCCGACTTCCTTCCAAATTCCTCACATTATCACAGAAGCCACAGGCCAGCACGGTGGCCCAGCGGTAGAGTTGCTGCCTTACAGCGCCAGAGATCCAGGTTTGATCCTGACCTCGGGTGCTGTCTGTATGGAGTTTGTATGTTCTCCCTGTGATGCGTGGGTTTTCTCCGGGTGATCCGGTTTTAACCACATCCCAAACAGTACACACATCCCAGTCTACAGGGTTGGCACGGAAATAGGGATGGTCAAAAACTTCAACTTCCTTCAAAACTTCAAGATAAATATCACCCGCAATTTGTCCTGGGCCAGCAACATCGAAGCTATGGCAAGAAAAGCAAGCTAACTCCTCTACAGTACTTCCTTGGTTTGCTTATGAAGTTCGACATGTCTCCAAGAACCCTCACCAACCTCTACAGATGCGCCATAGAAAGCATTTTATCGCAATGCATCACAGCTTAGTTTGGGAACACATCTATCCAAGACCATAGGAAAACCCATCAACACCTCACGCTGCCTCGGCAAGGCCAGCAGCATAATCAAGGACAAGTCTCACCTCGGTCACTTCCTCTTCTCCTCTCTCCCATCAGGCAAGAGGTACGGAAGTTTGAAAAAGCACACCTCCAGATTCAGAGGTAGATAAAAATGCTGGAGAAACTCAGCGGGTGAGGCAGCATCTATGGAGCGAAGGAATAGGTGACGTTTCAGGTCGAGACACTTCTTCAAACTGATGTGGGGGCGGGAAGAAGATAGGAAGAGGCGGAGACAGTGGGCTGTGGGAGAGCTGGGAAGGAGAGGGGAAAGAGGGAGAAAGCAGGGACTACCTGAAATTGGAGAAGTCAATGTTCATACCGCTGGGGTGTAAACTACCCAAGCGGAATATGAGGTGCTGCTCCTCCAATTTCCGGTGGGACTCACTCTAGCCATGGAGGAGGCCCAGGACAGAAAGGTTGGATTCGGAATGGGAGGGGGAGTTGAAGTGCTGAGCCACCGGGAGATCAGGTTGGTTATTGCGAACTGAGCGGAGGTGTTGGGCGAAGCGATCGCCAAGCCTCCGCTTGGACTCACCGATGTAGAGCAGCTGACACCTAGAGCAGCGGATGCAATGGAGGAGGAGCAGGTGCAAAGACTGCTTAGGTCCTTGACTGGAGTCAAGGCGGGAGGTAACGCGATAAGCGTGCTGCCTCACCCGCTGAGTTTCTTCAGCATTTTTATCTACCTTCGATTTTTCCAGCATCTGCAGATCCTTCTTAAACATTAGATTAAGGGGCAGTTTCTTACTCGCTGTAATCAGGCAACTGAATGGTCCTCTCACCAGCTAGAGTGTGGTCCTGACCTCCCATCTACCTCATTGGAAACCTTTGAACATCCTTTAATCAGACTTTAACGGACTAGAAATGAATATCTTGCACAGTATGTAGAACCAGTTATCCTTTGTCTTTGCACTGCGGACGGCTTGATTGTGATCATAAATGGTCTTTGTTTTACTGGATGGAACACAAACAAATGCTTTCCACTGGACTTTGGTACACGTGACAATAATAAGCTGAATTAAATTAAACCAATTGAAGCTCTGGAGAGCTCAGCTGAGGTGTTGCAGATCCAGCCACCCATGCCAGCAGCTTCTTCTGCAGTCTGATCACTCAGCCGTTGTGGGCTAACAACAAAATGCATCACCGGGCCACAGTGTTGAGGTATTTAGACTGCAAAGTCACGCGCGGTGTGCCTGGTGTACATGCCACCCAGTCACGCCAGGAGCAGGAGGCTTGGCCAACACAGCAGGTGCCTTCTATCGGGACTATTTAAAGCAGGAAGGTTGCATTGCTCTCTGGTCAATGACTCTGTGGGATTGTTGAAAGATGAGCTGCAACAAGAACACCAACAGGCCACGCAGGCCTGAAGCATCTCTGCAGCTCAAATCTATGCTTAGGAACATAATGAAGGAAAATGGACACTAAATGCTGGAGTTACCCAGCGGGTCAGGCAGCATCTCTGGAGAAAAGGAATAGGTGACGTTTCGGGTTGGAATCCTTCATGACCCATCTAATGAAGGATCTCGACACGAAACATCACCTATTCCTTTTCTCCGAGGATGCTGCCTGACCCACTGAGTTACTCCAGCATTTTGTGTCTATTTTCAGTATAAACTAGCATCTGCAGTTCCTTGTTACACATAAAGTTCTTTTTTCCATTAATGGGAAGAAAATGCCAAAATTGAGCTTCAACCTGGTCTGGAGAGAAATATCTCTCATCTACTCCGAGGACCTTTAGCCAAAGGGAGAACAGAATATTTATTTTATTGGTGCCATGCATAGAATATAAGAGCAGAGGAATCACACTGGAATTGTACAACAAAAATTCAGTCAGCTCACAGCTGGATAATTTAACCACTATTTCATCACTGCATTGACAACAATGGGCAGGATGCAGCGGAGATTTATGGGTATTTTATCAGGGCTGGGAAACTATTGTTATGAGAGAACCTACCCACGAAAGCCACCAGACTCATCCCCAGCAGAGCAGTGACCC
Source organism: Amblyraja radiata (assembly GCF_010909765.2). NCBI lineage: Eukaryota > Metazoa > Chordata > Chondrichthyes > Rajiformes > Rajidae > Amblyraja > Amblyraja radiata. Next base: position 31,569,153 of record NC_045986.1, on the reverse strand, counting down.
ACCAGGTTCAAACCCAGCAGAGCAGTGACCCACCAGGTTCAAACCCAGCAGAGCAGTGACCCACCAGGTTCAAACCCAGCAGAGCAGTGACCCACCAGGCCCAAACCCAGCAGAGCAGTGACCCACCAGGCTCATCCCCAGCAGAGCAGTGACCCACCAGGTTCAAACCCAGCAGAGCAGTGACCCACCAGGTTCAAACCCAGCAGAGCAGTGAACCACCAGGTTCAACCCCAGCAGAGCAGTGAACCACAGACTCAAACCCAGCAGAGCAGTGAACCACAGACTCATCCCCAGCAGAGCAGTGAACCACAGACTCAAACCCAGCAGAGCAGTGAACCACAGACTCAAACCCAGCAGAGCAGTGAACAAAGGCCTGAACGACAACCCTCCTAGGGAGATACTGTTTATAAGGAACCTGTGAAATAATGTTGCTCAAGGCAGACAATGTGGCCTTCTCCACACTTCCATCCTTAACGCCAACATAATCCATTGAAAGCCTAGATGACACACAGTGATGGCATCATCCTCTCTCAGACAGGCACTAATATTAACATCTCAATGAATGAGCTCCTCATCCATTCACCAACATGGATCACTAGTTTTCCACATTGGGGATCTGACACTGATCTATCTTGTAAGAACATCCAACTTGTTCCTGCATTGATCAAATGAGTAGAGATTGTCAGCTGGGCCATCTTCTGCCAGGTTCCTTCTACAGTTGCCTTGGCACATCTCCTGGGCACTCAACGCATGGGTCATCATTCCTGTCACGCATCCCTCTCATGAGTTTTCCCACGTCCCGTTGAATGTAACCTGGGCCGTTCTCCTCTGTACCAAGCGGAATGTTTCCATGGCAGAATGTTGCATGTGTTGGCTTGTTTGGCTGTTGTCCAGACTATGCCTTCAGGAGCCAACATCCTTCTTGGATTGGTGTGCAACAATGGTCCAGTATGAAACTTTTCCTCCTTTTCCAATTCAGTCATGTGGCTAAGGACATTAAATGAACAATCTTCTAACAGGTGGCATGTACTTCCTTTCATGAATGGAATAGATTCAAAACACTCTTGTTGTTAAACTTCAAAGGTGGTTCCATCAACAAAACGCTTCAAATAAAACAAAATCAATCATTGTGAGAACACTTGGTTTCAGATGTCCACCATGAGGTCGACACCAAACAGCACGGACACTCACTTCTGGTAACGTAGGAAGTAATTTAGTGTGGGGAAACAGAAATTAGTCGTGTAATGAAAGTAAAAAGTCGTGATTCCTGCCTTAAACAATTCAGACTTAGCTCTCATGGATGACTACATCATCAGTACTCCAAATCAATTTTATAGTGATGCATGTGGCAAGTCAACTGTTAAAGCCTTGCTTGTTGGATTTCCAGCTGCATTAGGGTGTAAGTATGGAAAGTATATAAAAATCTGTCAACACTGGACAAACTCCAGGTGTGAGACGTTCCGTTGAAAGACACATACATGAGGTGTTGCCTCAGATGCAAAACATATACATAGTTTAAAATGGTAAACTGACTGCTGCAGGGCTTCACCCAGTGCCGGCCAATACTTGTAACCCTCCCTGAATGAATACATTCATTATTAAACTTCTCCTCTTTCCCTTCACTATCTGCCAGGCTCTGCGTATTTCTGAGGCAATTCCTTCACTTGATAACAAAGTCCATCTCTAATTGGCTTTGGGAAGTTGGTGCTGAAACTCGCTTATCCTTGTGGTGAAGACGTTCTCACGATGTTGGTGGCTAAAGAGACAAAGGAGTTCAATCCCCCATGGAGCAACGGCACGATGTTCTCAACGATAGACACAGAGTGCTGGAGTAACTCAGCGGGTCAGGCAGCATCTGTGGAGAACATGGATAGGTGACGTTTCACAGAGTGCTGGAATAACTCAGTGGGTCAGGCAGCATCTGTGGAGAACATGGATAGGTGACGTTTCACAGAGTGCTGGAGTAACTCAGTGGGTCAGGCAGCATCTGTGGAGAACATGGATAGGTGACGTTTCACAGAGTGCTGGAGTAACTCAGCGGGTCAGGCAGCATCTGTGGAGAACATGGATAGGTGACGTTTTGGGTCGAGACCTATCTTCAGGCTTCAGACTTCTTCAGGCTTCAGGATAATGGTATAATGTTTAGTGGAAGATAATGCCTGACAAAGTAAGAAATGCTGCTGTTGAAGTAAAGATTCAAAAGAGTGGAGTAACATGGAAACATAGAAAATAGGTGCAGGAGTAGGCTATTCGGCCCTTTGAGCTAGCACCGCCATTCAATATGATCATGGCTGATCATCTAAAATCAGTACCCCTTTCCTGCCTTCTCCCCATATCCCTTGATTCCTTTAGCACTAAGAGCTAAATCTAACTCTCTCTTGAAGACATCATGGAATGGAATTACAACATGGAAACAGAATGTTTGGAAGCAGATCCTTGCAGGGGACCAGCAGCAATGAGTCGCCGTGCTCTAGCACCACCTTGGTTGTTTAGATTACTCCTGGTGGATCATGGATCAGAAACCTAGCTTCTGCTTGTTTAAGACCCCAGGAGGAGGCTAAGATAGGCAGCGTTTCTGGCTGAATCAGGTTGCATGTTGCCTACCAACGCCAAACTCTATCATCATTGAGCTGAAGGATGTTCATGATGCCTTCTCCTCCTCCACCCACTCGCTGTTTTCGTGTTCCCCGTAAATTTAGTTCAGTCTAGTTTATAATCATGTGTACCGAGCTACAGTGGAAAGCATTTTTTGCGTGCTATCTTAAAGATGGCGGGGTCAGGGAATATGAGGAGTAGGCAGGAAAGCGGTACTGATTGGGGATGATCAGCCATTGAATGGCGGTGCTGGCTCGAAGGGCCGAAAGGCCTACTCCTGCACCTATTGTCTATTGTCTATTGTCTATCCAGTCAGCAGAAAGACAATACATGTACAATGGTGCTTCACAACTAGAATGTCAGTCAGCGTGAGGTGACTTATTTGGCTGTATCAATGTCTGTCATGTGTCAGGATCAGCATCATTTGGCCTGCCTGCCTCCATGTAAACAACCCAGGCCGTGATAATGCCAATGGGTTAATACAAAGATTACCTGGCACTAAATAGTGCTTTTAACATAAAAAATGATCTGATAGATTTCATTGAAGTGTAATAAAAAAAATCACTGCCAAAGCTTTCATCAAAGTCGTGAATACCAAAAATGCCTGAAAAGCGGATGAAGATTGGTCCTAATGGAATCTTTGGGCAATTCATCTCGATAAAGCTATGTCCATGTTGACAACAATAAACGTACATGAAATTGAAAGCAGACGGTTGGCAAAGGTAGGAGATGTGTTAGGAGAGAGTTTATAGTGAATGGGTAGAAGAGATATCTACTCAAAATGGCAGGAAGTAAATGGGAGATCTGGCTTCAGGTTTTATCATCATTCAGGATGATTTAGGAATTGAGTGTCAGAGTAAATAGTGCAGGGGGAGCAGAAGATTGCAAAGGAACACGATGGCAGATGGTGTTTTGAAGCTCTTTCAAAGGAAGAACAGGCCCATATTTTTTAGTAAATGGTGAGAAACCTGAACTCTGGTACTGCAGATAGATACTAAAGATCGGTGTAGGAAGGAACTGCAGACGCAGGTTTAAACCAAAGATATTCACAAAATGATGGAGTAACTCACCGGGTCAGGCAGCATCTATAGAGGAAAGAAAAAGGTGAGGTTTCGGGTCGAGACCCTTCTCCAGACTGAGAGTCAGGGGCAAGGGAGACGAGAGATATAGACGGTGATGTAGAGAGATATAGAACAAATGAATGAAAGATATTCAGAAAGTAACAATGATCACAAAGGGGGGGGGCAACGAGAGAGTGTGTTGCAGAACTCTTGTCAGATAGAGGGGGAGAACTCATTCAAAGTAGGAGATATTACAGTGGCAAGGTACAAACAATGTGAAAAATGCTAAAAGCATGCCATTATCTCACGGCACTGGCAATGTAAACACAATTGTATAAAACACTGGAGAGTCGAGGCACTGCACATGCTGGAGGCTTGATTACAACTCAAAGTGCTGGGGTAACTCTGCAGATCAGGCAGCATCTGTGGAGGGAATGGACAGATGAAGTTCCCTTGAAATCTTATAGTGGGTCAAATGAAAAAACTTCAAAATTGAGGTTGATAGCCAAAGTTATTGAAGGTTATGAATGGAATGCGGGTCAATGCTATCAGCTTTAGATTGAATTAATTTATGGAACTGGATCAGAGGCTAAGCAGCCTTCTACTGTTCCAACGTTTGTACATGTTTTCACTAATGGCAAAAGGGTGGCCAACAGTTATGGTTAATGATGAACTGTCCTTGAATGGAGAGTGTTGGTAGACTAGTTCAGAGGGCAGTAACATGACAACCACAATTGTGGGTCTAGTATGACACACAAACCATACAGATTTCACTAAGGACAACAGATTCCTTACCTTGAAGACCATTAGTGAACCAAATACAACCATTGTTGATCCAACTGCTTCATAGATCCTGTTTATGATGCTAACTACTTATTCTAAATGTATTTAATCACCTGAATTGAATTCCACCAGCTGCCTCAGTGGGATTCAAACTCATATCTCAGGAGCAATTGATCAGACCTCTGGATACTCATCCTCCAGAGCTAGCCTCAACACTAGCATTATCCCAATGTATAATGGGTATAACAGATAACTACTCAAAATATTTAATTCACATGTTTAATCAATAATGTTTTATTATTAATGTTTAATGTTTTATGTGTCATTCCTAACTGTCACTGTATGTCATGTTGTCACTTGCGGGCAGAGCACCAAGGCAAATTCCTTGTATGTGAATACATGGCCAATAAACGTATTCATTCATTCATACAGAGAGGGAACAGTGAAACTACACTGTTAACACTGCTGGGATACTGCGACACGCTCAGATCAAGCTGCTGCTTTCCACAGTTGCTCATGGTATCACTGAGGAAGGCCATTTGGCCCCTCTTTAAAATAGAGATCCAAGATGGCACCCAACCCAGGTAACTCTTTGTGTGCTAGCCACAGAAGTAGATCTGCTATCACACATTACAATAGCTCCACTCTTTTAAATCTCCGTACATTGTGTAAGGCCTGATTGTAACCATGTTTGGCCTCGATACAGTGGGTATGGGGAGGATGTATCTACTAGTGAGAGACCAGAGGTCACAGCCTCAGAATAAAGGATGCCCCTTTAGGTAGGCGATGAGGAGGAATTTATTTAGTCAGAGGGTGGTGAATCTGTGGAATTCATTGCCACAGACGGCTGTGGAAGCCAAGTCAATGGGTATTTTTAAGGCGGAGATAGCTAGATTCTTGATTAGTACGGGTGTCATAGGGTTATGGGGAGAAAGCAGGAGAATGGGGTTAGGAGGGAGAGATAGATCAGCCATAAGTGAATGGCGGAATATACTTGATGGGTCGAATGGCCTAATTCCGCTCCAATCACTTATGAACATATGAATATGTATTGTCTTTCTGCTGACTGGTTAGCACGCAACAAAAGCGTTTCACTGTACCTCGGTACACGTGACAATAAACTAAGCTCTAACTCTAACTCTACGTTGACTCCCATCAGTCCCATTTCTCTTCCTCGGTTCCCTGCAGCCCAGTGCTCACTCACATGCCCAACAACTTGCCTTTGATTCCACTGTCACTTACCTACACTGGAATGAGGCTGGAAGCTGGAACATCTGGCAGAAACCCAAAATACCCAGAACATGTTAACTTCACACAGAAAATAACCAAGGTGTGTCGGTACGGAGATTGTACGTTCTCCCTTTCTCCAGGTGCACCAATTTCTTCCCTCATTCCAAAGACATGCGGGTTTGTAGGTTAATGGGTTTCTGTAAAGTCCCCAGAGTGTCGGATAGAACAAGTGTGCAGGGCGATTGTTGGTCTGTGCTGAAATGCTGCTTTCCACGCTGTATGTCTAAACTAAACTAACACTATACACTTACACACATATCTGGTCTCTTGGTACACTTTCCTGCCGTTAGATTTCAGCTATGCGTGAAATTTGAGTTTGGAAGACGTCTTGGAAAAGATATTATGTGCTGAATTCCTCTTTGGCTGAAAAGAATGTTCACCTTTTGTTCCAGAGTCAGTAGGTGCCGAGGATGAAACCCACAAACTATTAGCAGCAGCGGTTAATCATATCATTGGCGGCAATGTTGATTGTTTTCCGGGATTGCGTGCAACCAGGCACGAACACAAATTGTTTTATGGAAATATATTTGAGCTTTTTTCCCCTCTATGCTCCTCAGATACAACGAGTACAATTCTGTTCCATTAACTTTTTATTGACCAAAATGGGTGGCACAGTGGTGCAGCGTGTCGAGCTGCTGCCTCACAGCTCGAGCGACTCAATTCAATGCTGATCTCTGGTGCTATCTGTGTGGAGTTTGCACGTTTCTCATGTCTCTACCCTGCTCCAGTTTGCCCCCACCTCCCAAGGACGTTCGGGTTGACAGATTCATTTGCCACTGTATATTGCCACAAGTGCTGCTGCTAGTGGAGGTTGATAGGAGTGTGGCAACAATCAGTTACAGGGAAATGTAGAGGACAATGAGATTGGGTTGATTGGGAATTATTGGGTTGACATATGATGAGCGTTTGTCGACACTGGGCCTGTACTCGCTGAAGTTTAGAAGGATGAGGGGACCTCATTGAAACCTACCGAACAGTGAAAGGCCTGGATAGAGTGAGTGGGGAGAGGATGTTTCCACCAGTGGGAGAGTCTAGGACCAGAGGTCACAGCCTCAGAATAAAAGGATGTTCCTCTATAAAGGAGATGAGGAGGAATTTCTTCAGTCAGAGGGTGGTGAATCTGTGGAATTCATTGCCACAGACGGCTGTGGAGGTCAAGTCAATGGATACTGTGTATTTAAGGGGGAGATTGACAGATTGTTGATGAAAGCGTGTCAGGGGTTAATGGGCAAAGGCAGGAGAATGGGGTTGAGAGGGAAAGATAGATCAGCCTAGACTTGATGGGCCGAATGGCCTAATTCTGCTCCAAGAACGTATGAACCTATTAACCTAGTTGACATAGCCTCCTCCTATGTCATAAGGCGACAATTAGAACATCATATGGCATAGTACATTAACCTCTCACTCAATATCAACAAGGCAAAGGAGCTAGTGATCGACTCCAGCAAACATGGAGAAGTATTTGTACCAATCAGTATCAATGGTGCCAATGTGGAAATAGTTCTAGGTCCTTGCTGGTGATATTACCAAAGACGTGTCGTGGACCAACCACTTTGGCGTGACCTTGCCTTTACTTCCTGAGGAGACTATCTTCAGCCTATCTTCAATGACTCTTATAAATGTCTAAAGAAGCAGCATAGAACCCATCGTGTTGGGTTGTGTCACTGCTTGGTTTGTGAACTGCTCTGCCCAAGACATTCATCATTGCAGAGTGTGTAGATGTTGTCCAGTCCGTCACAGAGACCAGATCTCCCAACATTGACTCCATCTACACTTCACGCTGCCTCAGAATAACAGCAAACATAATCAAAGACTTGTCCCACCCTGGTCATTCTTTCTTCTCCCTGTTGGCATCTGACAGAAGGTACAGAAGCTTGAAAGCGCGCACCACCAAATTCAAGAAGAGTTTCTTCCTCTCTGTTATCAGGCTTCTGAACGGTCCATTATAGCCCACAATGTTATCCAGGAATTATTCCCCAACTGTAATATGAGATGAGGATCAATGTAGAAGCAAAACAACACCTAGAATGTTGTCGTTACTACAGAGATGATGTCAAGTACAATGTTCAATTTAATCTGTAAATCTGCTTCCAATGCGACTGGACCAGTTACATCCCAAAGGCCTCGTTCAGGAGATTTCACAGAATTAACTGCCTTTACAAAGACAGTCATTCACGTTTTTCCCGACAGTTTCTCTTGGCTCTTGGTATTCATTCTTCATTCCCAGTTTTCCTGAGACATTCTGGTGGTTTTCTACTGAGCATTTGTTGTGCACGACAAAGCATCTTTGCAGCCAACTTCAGCAGCCAAGCATGTGCTGTGGACGGAGCCATGCGGCAGGGATGTCTGCCGACCATCTCCAAGGGACATTCATGATCATTTGCGCTTTTTACCATTTTCTGACAGTTTTCATGGGTGCTGGATCAGAAACGGTGGGCCAATTAGTTAAATTTCATTATGTGCCAGCATTGACCACACTCCCGCATCTGGTGGATGCTGACTGCAATAGCTGGCCAATATCTGTGGAAACTACACACAACTCAGCAGTTTGGAGATTGAGATTCTGGGCTGAGGGGATTGTGCCAAACATGTCGCTACCTACACTAGTGGGGAAAGGGTAAGTAGCGAACTGTTTAGTTTATTGTCCAGTGTACCGAGGTATAGTAAAGAGCTTTTGTTACGTCCTACCCAGTCAACGGAAAGACAATACATGATTACAATCGAGCCATCCACAGAGTACAGATAGATGATAAGGGAATAATGTTTAGTACAAGATAAAGCCATCAAAGATAGTCCGAGGGTCACCAATGAGGTAGATAGTAGTTCAGGACTGCACACTGGTTGTGGTAGGATGATTCAGTTGCCTGACAACAGCCGGGAAGAAACTGTCCCTGAATCTGGAGGTGTGCGTTTTCACACTTCTGTACCTTTTGCCCAATGGGAGAGGAGAGAAGAGGGGCCACAGTGTGGCCACAGGAGAGAGGAAGAAATACCCTCTCAGAGACCTACCTCCATGGCTGCCTGCTCAGGCAGCAGTGAGAGCAGCAATACAACGCTAGTATTGCAGCTGCCCAGCTCAGCGCCTGGCTTTCACCAGGCACAGCATTACACTGGGATCATCTTCAGATCCTGGTGCGACCACCAGTGAGGGGTTTCTCACTGAATGCAGAGAGGAAACACGGGTCAGGTTCCTGAAAATAGCGAGAGGAAGAGGGGGAGTGAAAGCTGAAGAAGGTGTTGAATTGAATCAGGATGTGAGATTACTCTTGAGCATATCATGAGTCAGCTGAGAGTTTGGAAGAAACTTCTCCAAGTTTGTTAACTTGTGGAATAAGCTGCCACCTAGTGCAGTGTGTATGGATTCTGGAACCTTTCTAAAGAGAACTTGTTCGATTGGAGAAGGCACAGATAGATTCCAAAGGTGGATCAAAATATAGACTTAGGATAAAAATATATAATCAGGTTAGAGTCTACGGTAATAATATCACAGGTACTCTGTAGCCTCTGGGGTCCTTATAGGTGAGTGTGTTACGGAACATATCCAGTTAGTTGGCATTCCAAGTGCTGAAGTAGAACTATATATATTACTATCATTGCATTTATGTGCGTGTGTATTTGTATATCTACCTGTGTGATATCGAAGAATTGAACTCTTTCACTTATTCACACACAATGAAATTATATCAAGCGCCCTCGATCAGTCGTGGCAAAACAATGAATATTACTGTAAATATGGTCTTCACTTCAGGCTTAGAGTTCCCTCCACCATGTCTCTAGGCATGTTTGTATCAAACATTCAGCATCAACAAGAACACAGAACATCCCAGCAGCAACAGGCCCAGTGAGTTGTTAATACAGTTAGCTTCCACACCCACTGGAAAGTAGTTGAGATTGTCCCAATCATTGCAAGTAAGGTGTTAGAGAGAAGGGTTTTGGTGAACTATGTGGTAGGGATGCATTGATACGTGTTCCAGATTTGCATTAAAAGGAATGAAGTGAGAAAATCTGAGATAAAAGAATGAAATCAAAGGTAACGAACATAGATCATGGGAAATGTGAGAGTAGTCCTACTGGTATTAGCTACTTGTGGGTTTTAACCCAACCCAACACTTTCACCCAGGTCATTACAGCAATTATGTTCTTTTATATTCCAGAATGCTTAATTAATAGAATTTAAATTGAACATTTTCCTGATGGGATTTGAAAACAGATCTGTGAAATGTTAGTGCAGGCCTTTGTGTGTTTACATGTCTAATAACTTAATATAGACACAAACTCCTGGAGTAAGTCAGCGGGACAGGCAGGCAGCATCTCTGGAGGGAAGGAATGGGTGACGTTTCTGGCCGAGACCCTTCTTCACACTGATGAATAACATAATCACTGCATCACCATAGAGCATATATATCAGAAAATTAGCTGTGGACATTGATATATATTTTTTAAAGATGGAAAATGATTTAAGCTACATAAACCTGCATCTGAATGCTGTCATAATCCTGGCTACCACACAGTCAGAGTAAAATGTCACATTACCGAGTGTTTCTTTCCTCTTCAAGTCAAGGCATTAAATAGAAGCACAGCATTACCGAACCAGTGCACGATTTATATCATTTCCCCTCCTACTCTTTACAGGCTTGCTGCTGTCTGTACCACAGGTCTTGCCCACTCACCCAAGTATCTTAAAATAAACACATTTAGAAATTCTTCCACGATCATGCGTTTGACCCTTTTAAAAGTTATTAGAACAAGAGTAGGTATTTTCTAATTCCCTGCTTCTGTCCCATTACTTAATGAGGTGTAAATTATTTCAGTCACAGCTCCTCCACTTCTACAAGTATTTTTGGATGCATTCCATCTGTTCCTGTTGTCTTATGAATATTCAAGTGCTCCAGTTCTTTCATGGCAAATTTATTAGTGAGCTTCCATTTTTTTTTCAGGGATCCACAGCACCTTCTAGCTTTTCCTGGCGTTAAGACAGCAGCTGATGATGTTGCTTCCGTCAGAATGTGCATGGTTATTTTCTAAAACAATACTGGGCAAGTCCTGTGTGGGGAATGGGACTGGAACCATCAAGCTCATCTCTGCTGCTTCCATCTCATTTACCAGTCGATGTGTCACCCAATCCAGTCTCTCTCTCAGCATCCACGGTTTCCATGTATTCAGCTCTTCATCAAAGAAGCAACAGATTGTCACAGCAGCAGAACACAGTAGCACAATAACACAGTCGCTTAGCTGCCTCGCAACTCCAACCATCTACCTTCAATCCTGATCTCCTTACCCTTAATTCCTCCATAGTACTGAAACCTATATATCAGGGCCACAATTATCTTCATTGACTCAGCAAGCACAATATTCTGGTGTAGAAAATTCCAAAGATCCACAGAGAAGAAATTCATCTTCATCACTCTCCCATCCAAAGAACTGACCCTCATTCCCAGCTGCTTACTTGTAGTTCCAGCTTTCCCAGTCAGGACAACATCCTCCCAGCGTCCATGTCGCCATTCACTCAGAATCGTCATATCTTGTTTCTTTAGCAACAGATGAATGACTTTTCCCGTGGAGATATTACTTTACAGCAGAATAAAACTTGACATTTACAAATACAAATGTCTTTAAATACCTGAAAATCAAGCAGAAATACAGAAATTGCAGGAAACACTCAGCAAGTCAGGTAGCATCTGCGGAAAGAGGAACAGAGTTAACATTTCAGTTTGAAGATCAGGTTTCTTTGATCTGAAACATTAAATCAGAATCACACTTTATTCGCTAAGTATGTTTTGCAACATACGAGGAATTTCACCTTCCCATCCCTGGTGTTTCCAATATAATCTGTCTTTATTTAATGAAATGTTTGCCATTGTTTATCTACTTACTGATTTACTATATCATTGATCTATTGGGTACAAGATAAAAATGACCAAAGTTGACCAACTCTCCTCTTGTGTCCATACAATTAATTTTATTTACATTGAAGTCTCTAATTGAGGTTTAGCTTGACATTCCCAAACTGTATGTGAAATCCTATCACATTATGATCACTTTCCCTCAAAGCTCCTTTGATTTGCAATTATTAATTAATCTCAATAAGTAAAAGGTGACTGGATCTAAAATAACCTGTTCTCTAAGTGGATCTCTAATATATTTTTCTATGAAATTATCTTGAATAAGAATGCAATCAAATGACTTTATGATGTACATCCAAATACATTGTAAATACTATCCTTGCCAATGTCATGCTTGGTCTGTGTGACAATTACATGATTATTGCATTACCTTTCTTTGCAAACCTATGTAATCTTTCTTTATTAGTAAAGAGTGAACTAGTTGCTTTATATAGGGCCTTACAGAACCGCAAGAAATCTTGCAGTCAGTGAAGTGCACTTGAAATGTTGCATTGGTTGCAATTCAGGGTTCTCACTTTTCCACCTCTCACTATAAGTTTCAGAACGTCTCCTGACCAGAAATAGGAGCAATATTCACTGTGCTGCCTGACTGGCATCTTGTATATCTTGGTGCTAACTGCCTTTGATTAATATTCGACGGTTATGGCTATGGTGTTCTACATCCTATTAGCCTTAGTAATTGCTCTCTGTAGAGTGGCAACAATTGGAAATCTTGGCAGGGCTCCGACTCTGGATTCCTTCACATTCCTGCTTTCAATTGCTCTGCCATTGGGAGTAGTGTTTGTCACTACCTTGGCCTGAGGCTCTGCAATTCCCTCCCTCCACTGCTCCACACTTCCACTTCTATCTACTTCTTTAAGATGTTCCTTGAAACGTCACTCTTTGACCAACGTCTGGTCATTTAACCTTCGCCCCATCAAAAAATATAAATCATGATCCTGGTAAATACCTAGGATTCATGAACCCTGCTTCCTGTTTGGGTGGAAAAGACGATGTGAATAAAATTACCTGATCATGGGGTTTTAGATCATTTCCTGGAACAAAGAGGTGGCTGATGATTTAGAAAATGTGACTATGAAAAATATTAAAGTGATGAGTGTTTCATTGCCACATGTACTGGCAATGGAACAATGACATTCTTAAACGCTGCATCTTACAGGCCCATTAACACAATAACGCACCAATAAATATAATAATTAATAATACGATAAATTAATAACAATAATACTAGATAACAATAAAACAAAAGTCTGTAGAGTGGACAGATATAGAGTCCAGAGAGGTGGAGAATGTGGAGGAGAGGTACTGTAGATGGGGCTGATCTGGCTGGCTATTGCTGATGGTTTCAATAGGAACAATGGGCATGTGCCTGTGTTAAAGGCAGCAAGCCTCAGACATTGATGCAAGTGTGGTCAGACACAGGAGTCCAGAAGATATGGACAGATTTGGAATTGATCTCTCGTGCCTCCACTGCATCTACACATGGTGAAGCCCGGTTACGATACGGTGCCCCAACATGAGGCCAGGAAATCAGAACGAGACACAGAAAATGCTGGGAATGATATGGTCAGGCAGCACCTGCGGAGAGAGAAACAGAGTGAACATTTCAGTCAAAGATGATGATGCAGAATTTGAGAGTCCGCTGTTCCAAAGTCGAGCAAAGAATTAGAAGATAAAGAAGATTTGTTTTACTTTAATGTGTTAATTATTCTCACTACCTTGGGGTCGAATGAGAAGCTAGGCAAAGATAAAAGCTCGCTGGATATGACAGAAAGTTAGAGAGCTGGGAACCAGAACAAACACTAGAAAATAGACAAGAATAGGGATCTGCTTGTGCTTAATGCTAAATAGCTAACCGTAAGGAGGTTAGTGACAGCACAAACAGGGACATGGAGGTATAATATTTTATTTACAACTTGAAATGTGGCCCAAAGCAGGTCAGAAAAAGTTGCACATTCCTACTGACAGGATTTTCAGTTGAGACGGAGCAGGTCGACAGATGACAATATTACTGAAGAAGGGTTTCGGCCCGAAACGTTGCCTATTTCCTTCGCTCCATAGATGCTGCTGCACCCGCTGAGTTTCTCCAGCATTTTTGTGTACCAACCTGACAATATTACAACCTCAGCTGTAAGAATGGATGATGCAGTAAATGGATCAACAAATGAGGATATAGAAACTCAACTCAGTAATAATTGCCCTTGAATTCACCTTCAGCGCTGGGATACTGTAATCAATGTGAGGTGGAAAAGCACAAATTAAACATGACTGTCAGAGTGGATTTGTTTGATGGTGCTGGCTCGAAGGGCCAAATGGCCTCCTCCTGCACCTATTTAAGAGTTGGTTCTGGCTGAGTAAGTTTGTTGAATGTTTGGAGAAGGGATCAAGAAGGGCCAATAAGGGCAGAGTGTTTGTTGTAGTCCACACAGATTTGAGCAAGACTCTTGACAAGATCCCGAATGACAGCCGAGTCAAACGCAAACACACGCGGGAATCAATTCAGTCAATGGCAGGAAGCTAAGGGTAATGAGTGACAGGTGTTTTTGTAACTATGAGTTACCAGGGGGATTGAACAGGCATCCGTCTTCAGTCCCGAGCTTTGTGCAATATTACAGCATTGAAATCTGAATGCAGGGGCATGATGAAGGAGTTTGCAGATGATACAAAATCTGACTATGATTGGCAATGAGAAGAAAAGGTGTAGATCACTGAAAGAGATGGTGTGGAGAGTCGTACGGACAGCTGACCAATGTAGCTTAAACCAGAGAAGGGACAAAGGATGCGTTGGAGGATGGCTAGGGTGTAGACAAGACAAGGAGGACATTGAGGGGTCTTGGTTGGTTCACCTGCATCTCACATACGGCAACAGGACGCATCTATAAAGTTGACAAAAAGCATAAAAAAGTTTTCCTTTTGTTAGCCAAGGTACAAGATCAAGGAGATCATGTTAGATGTGTTTACAGCATAAATAAGACCATAACAGCAATCTGATCATTAAATTACAGAAATGGTGTGGTTATACTGTGGAGAGTGGACTGAAGATTTACAAGGATGTTTCCAGGACTGGGAAGTTATAACTTTGAGGAAAGATTGAATAAACTAGATTGTTTTCGTAAAAACATAGATTACTGAGTGGAGTGCAACTGATGTGTATAAAATAATGAGGAGAAAGCAAGAGGAAGTCAACAGCAACTATTTCCCTTGGCTGGGGGTGAGTCCATGGGGCATGAATTTGTAGTAACAGGGAAAAGATTTCGAGAGGAGACGAGGACATATTTTTAGTCAAAGAGTAGAAATAATCTGAGCTTCACTGCTGTAAAGGTGGTTACACTGTAAGCAGTCATCACATGTACAGCTGTGAATTCAGAGCTACGACCTAGACTGTAAATTCTCCACACGTCCAGGAGGTTCTTCTAGTTACAGAATTGTTTTAAAATCAAACTTAACATAATTTATGTTCAATTCTTTACCTCAGCTTTAATTGTTCTTAAATGTCTAGAATATTAGTGATGCTCAAACACTTTGTCAAAGACCAGGGTGGTTTCTCCGCAGTGTACCCTCACTACACGCTAGATGGTTCTACAACCACTACCACAGCACCACTAACACAGGGATGCAGAGGAAAAGATAACCAGACCTAGTAAATAAAAGCATGGACACACAAGAAATCCTGGTGCTACATTTAGCTTAGTTTAGTTTTGAGATACAGCGCGGAAATAGACCCTTCAGCCCACCGGGTCCACGCCGACCAGCGATCCCTATAAATTAGCACTATCCTACACACCCTAGGGACAAACCTGTATGTTTTTGGAGTGTGGGAGGAAACCGGAACACCAAAAGAAAACCCACGCAGGTCACGGGGAGAACGTACAAACTCTGCACAGACTTAGTCAGGATCGAACCTGGGTCTCTGGCGCTGCAAGGCAGCAACTCTACCGCTGCACCACCCTGCCGTACAATCTTGAACCAAATGCAACTGGAGGAACTCATCGGGTCAGTCAGCATCTGAGAAGGGAATGGACGGATGACGTTTTGTGTCAAGGTCTTTCTTCAGACTGAAGAGTGGGTAGTGGGATCGAGGAATGGGTGGTGGTAAGCAGATCCAGCCACATATATAGCTAACATGTTCTTCACTGTAAAATTACAGAGGAACTTTGGAGACTGCTTACAGCAGGTGAGTTGCCTTCAAGGGAAATAGGGCAAAAGTTTTAAAATAAATTATTTCTATGTGAGAATGTTTACTTTGTAAACATTGGTGTGTTACTGGCTGGTACATGAAATGAGAAAAGCATCCAAGTGATGAAAAGAGGTTACTAATGAAGCTGTCAGTAAACGTCTGGTTCCTGAATATTCATAAAGCATCATGCAATGGAATGAATCCAAAAAGACTGAAGGAAATGAGTGCTGAGGCAGGGAGCTAGCTGTTACAGAAATATTCCACAGGTCATCGGGGTAATGTCAAATGATTGGAATTTTATTTCCATCCAGTCAGAATTGTGATACTAGAAATGATAGAGCTATTATTCTGGCATCCATTATGGGACGAATAAAGAACACATTATATGTGAAGCAGTTCCACATGGTCTGTAAGATTCAAGGCTTTAGGGTTCTCTCTTCCTCTTCTCCAGGGGATGCCACAGGTTGTGGAGGGTAAATAAACCAGGATACTGGTTTGGACATTGATATGAGGTGGCACGGTGGTGCAGCAATATTGCTGCCTCACAGCGCCAGAGACACAGGTTCAATCCCAACTACGGGTGCCATCTATATGAAGTTTGTACATTTTCCCTGTGACTGCATGAGTTTGCTCCAGGAGCTCCGGTTTATTACCTCGCTCCAAAGGCATGCAAATTTGTAGGTTAATTAGCTTCTGTAAATTTGTAAATTATCCCTAGTGTGTAGGATGGTGCTAGTGTATAGGGATTGCTGATTGGCGCAGGCTCGATGGGCCGAAGGGCCTGTTTCCATGCTGTATGTTAAAAATCTAAAGTCTAAAGATGTTAGATGTGAATCCAGAACCGCTTTGAGGAATTGCAGACATTGACTGACTACAAGTGGGGAAGCTTTGTAGTTATCCTCAACACTAACTTAACCAAGTCCTCGCACGCGGAACAATCTCCACCAGCTCTGCAACTATAAATATGTAACTTCAGCCCCTTCAGAAAAGAAGCCAGAATTACTGGGGGGAAAAAGTCTGAGAGATTGGATACGAGTTTGACAGTAATATGAAGGACATTATAGCAGTGACTTTTGGCATAGAACTTTGCCCAATAGAAACACAAATCCACAAAACAGATGCACTATTGGGAGACTAAGGTTTCCCACTTATTGTAGATGATAAATCCAATGGGATCCTTTTACCTCCATGCCCATGTTCTTGATTTGTGCTCCCACAGAGCAAATTTGTAAAATTATCTCAAATCTGGACTTTCAGAAGCCTTTTGATAAGGTTAATGAGGTATTTAATAAAATGCCCTGGGGGTAATGCAGGAAGTTCTAAACTGAGCAATGAATTCTTTAAGTAGGAAATAAAAGGTAGTGATCAATGATGATAGCTCCAATGAGAACAGGGGTGAAAGTGGGACCTCTCCTGTGTCCAATATTTATGAAAGCAGAATGCATTCTTCCACACGAGGAGGCAGGAGGTTTGCAGCAGAAGAGATCTTTTCAGATATTTATGGTGTTGCTGCAAATACTTGATGAATAGTTCTGCCATCAGAGTGCTGTTCCAGTCTGACATTTGTCAGTTTATTACAGCCACATGAAGAAAACCTCGGAATGTTAATCCAACGAAATGGCTTTGGTATCCCGTAACTATTACATAGGAATACAATTCAAATGATATCTCTCCCCTGAAGAAGGGTCTTGACCCGAAATGTCGCCCATTCCTTCTCTCCAGAGATGCTGCCTGTCCCGCTGAGTTACTCCAGCATTTTGCGTCTACCTTCGATTTAAACCAGCATCTGCAGTTCCTTCCTACACATTCTCTCCCCTCCATGCTCACAGCCGGAAATATCACTTGCTGGAAATGCTGATCGCACATCGCACATACGCAGCCTGTCAGTGTAAGTGATGTACAGAATGTTTTCACGGACTTATCCTCCTCCCTCCAGAGTTTTACAGCGAAGAAGTGTGATGTGAAATATTTCATACTGTTAAAGTCCCAGTGAAAGCAGACAAGGATCATGAGTAACTGTTTAAAAAAGAACTGCAGATGCTGGAAAAGTCAAAAGTAGACAAAAAATGCTGGAGTAACTCAGCGGGTCAGGCAGCATCTGTGGGGAACATGGATAGGTGACGTTTCACAGAGTGCTGGAGTAACTCAGCGGGTACAGCAGCATCTATGAAGCTAAGGAAATAGGCAACGTTTCCTATTTCCAGAAGGGTTTCGGCCCGAAACGTTGCCTATTTCCTTAGCTCCATAGATGCTGCTGCACCATAACTCAGCAGGTCAGGCAGCATCTGTGGAGAACATGGATAGGTGACGTTTCACAGAGTGCTGGAGTAACTCAGCAGGTCAGGCAGCATCTGTGGAGAACATGGATAGGTGACGTTTCACAGAGTGCTGGAGTAACTCAGCGGGTCAGGCAGCATCTGTGGAGAAAAAGAATGGGTGATCGTGTAGGAGTTTGGTTTCCTCATCCAGGTGAGCAGTGGAGGTGAGGCAATGGTGACACTGGAGGTGGAGGTCAGACCATTGCCTTTGGTTGTCCTGGACTGACTGGGCTCCAATGATAGACAGTGCCGTGCAGTGTGTCTTGGTGGTGGTACATGGTATAAATGCAGGGTGTGAAGTGCATGAGCAGTGATTGTGAAGTCCTAACACTGCCATTGTGAAGGATAGGAGGAAAATATTCCACTACATACACTATCCTGTTAATGATTTATAACATTCATATTCAGATTGTTTTCATAAAGGAATTGTGTGTACACTTCATGATTGTTATATAAAGACTGCAGTTGCAGTGTCGTTGCTTGCTAGGACCCGTTGCATGCATAGCTGAGTTCTGAAGCACACGGCATGCCCTAATGACCATAAAAAGCAAAACTGTCGGCTCTTTAAGACAATTAAAATTCTATTAGGCTCCTGATTAATGATCGTGCTCATCGAGCAGTGGAGAGAAAAGATTATTTGAACGATTTCCAACAGAATCTGATTGTTTTAGTCTGAGCCACAGACATGAGCAGCCAGTCATTAGTTTTGTCATATTTCATAATCCCAGTCATTAACAATAATCATTTTGGCTGTGACTTTTTACTGAAATTAACCTCAGCCAGAATATATTAATCATTTTGTAGGGATCAGTCAAATTTATCACCATTTTTCATTGAGCCTAATGATTCAACGCTGCCACAGATTGGCTGGAATTATCAGGTTAATTACAGTGGAATGATCTTTGAGGCCTGTATGGTCCATGCAGATTTCTAACCAATCTCATCCCATTCTCTACTTTCTCACTATATCTCTTGTGAGGCATCTGCTTCTACACTAACCTTTTTATTGTCTCTTTATTCCGTTTATACTATTTAGAGACACAGATGCTGCCTGGCCCGCTGAGTTACTCCAGCACTCTGTGAAACGTCACCTATCCATGTTCTCCACAGATGCTGCCTGACCCGCTGAGTTACTCCAGCACTCTGTGAAACGTCACCTATCCATGTTCTCCACAGATGCTGGTTGACCCGCTGAGTTATGGTGCAGCAGCATCTATGGAGCTAAGGAAATAGGCAACGTTTCGGGCCGAAACCCTTCTGGAAATAGGCAACGTTTCGGGCTGAAACCCGGAAGGGTTTCGGCCCGAAACGTTGCCTATTTCCTTAGCTCCATAGATGCTGCTGTACCCGCTGAGTTACTCCAGCACTCTGTGAAACGTCACCTATCCATGTTCTCCACAGATGCTGCCTGACCCGCTGAGTTACTCCAGCACTCTGTGAAACGTCACCTATCCATGTACTCCACAGATGCTGCCTGACCCGCTGAGTTACTCCAGCACTCTGTGAAACGTCACCTATCCATGTTCTCCACAGATGCTGCCTGGCCCGCTGAGTTACTCCAGCACTCTGTGAAACGTCACCTATCCATGTTCTCCACAGATGCTGCCTGACCCGCTGAGTTACTCCAGCACTCTGTGAAACGTCACCTATCCATGTTCTCCACAGATGCTGCCTGACCCGCTGAGTTACTCCAGCACTCTGTGTCTATCCTGCGCGATTGCATTTGCCCTTCACAGCTGCATTGGCTGCCCAAATGACTGTCCACTCACAGGCAGCTCTGGCGACATGCAGGAATGCACCAAAAAACGTCTTTGAGCTTGGGTCAGCATCTTTGGGAGAGATGGAGAATGGTCCAAGAACTGTTAAAATAAAAGCACACAAAGTTATATGTACTTTCTGGCACCGTTAAACATATCAGAATAACAGCAGTGAGCTCGGCTTTGGACCGCACCACAGTTGCTGGAGTTTAGATATTCATGGTTTGACACACTCTCCACAACACACAAACTAAAGCAAAGGTCAATATAAATCATCTCAGTCCACGTGTGTAAGAGATCAGCTGAGAGGGCAACTTAAGGTCATAATTGGGAGTCAAATTATAGAGTGAGCAGCATTTTGAGTTAGTGAATAACTGGTGCTAGCAGGGGGTGTGAGGCAGAATACCAGGAATGATTCACTGGAGGCACTAGCACTTTCAGGTCACATTGTGGAAATGTCAGTGCAAGTTCTGGGGACAATCAGAAAGGAGAGAAAATAGAGAACAAACTAGAAGGAACACAATGATGGATAGGAAAGGAAGGAGAGATAATGTTAGTGAAAGGAGAGATAATGTTAGTGAAACAGTAGAAGAAAGTTAGATGATAAAAGAAAAGAAAAAATAGATGGAAGTAACGTGACAGAAAGAGATGAGGAGAAAGGTCGTGACACCTGCAAATATAGAATAAGAAGTTTGATGAAGGACCCGAAACGTCACCCATTCCTTCTCTCCAGAGATGCTGCCTGACCCGCTGAGTTACTCCGGCATTTTGTGTCTATCTTCACCATTGAATGAGAGATGAAAATACACAAATTAAAAGGAAACAGAGAAACAAATAAAAAGGTTCTTTTAATTGGGACTTTATATAACAACGTGCCAACCATTTCCACCTAAACATTGTGTTTCTCACAAAACATAAGATTTCCAATTATTAGCTGTTTGTCCATTAACTGTTGTTTTAAACTTTAACTGTTATAGCAAAAAGTCACACCAACATAAATTATATTTGCTCTACTCTGTGTTGGAAGGAACTGCAGATGCTGACTTCAACTGAAGATAGACACAAAAAGCTGCAGTAGCTCAGCGGATCAGACAGCATCTCTGGAGAGAAGAAATGGGTGACGTTTCAGATTGAGACACTTCTTCAGACTCAAAGAACTTAGGGACTCAAACAACTCAAAGGACTCAGAATGAAGAAGGGTCTCGACCCGAAACATCATCTATTCCTTTTCTCCAGAGATGGTGCCTGACCTGTTGAGTTACTCCAGCACTTTGTGTCTATCTTTTGCTCAATTGTGTTAGGGGACTGTGGAGAAAGTAGATTAGTTTCAGACCACTTCCATTGGCACGTTCTGTTCCAGTAACACACTTAATTTCCCCTAATTTAAAATCAATTTGCAATCACAAGAGCCAATACTTTTACTGTGAAGTTAATGGCCTTTTAAATGTATTTTATGAGTACACTATTTAACTGAGTCTCAGACATAATTAACTGCTCTTGGGCAGAACGTCCCTTCATATTCGATGCCACCACCTGTCCTTCCATAGCAGAGTTGTTCTGACTTTCCTTGGACAACAGGACTGTGGATGACATCCTCCCTGATACGTAGATTATAACTAATGACAACACACCTCAGTCAAACCTTGAATCTTCATCCATGAATCAAAAACCATTATTGAGAGTTAAAGCAGCCACAGAGTGCCGGAGTAACTCAGTGGGCCAGGCAGCATCTCTGGAGAAAAGGAATAGGTGACGTTTCGTGTCGAGACCCTTCTTCAGACCCATCTCTCCAGAGATGCTGCCTGTTCCGCTGAGTTACTCCAGCTTTTAGTGTCTATGTTCTGTTTAAACCAGCATCTGCAGTTCCTCCCGACACATTATTGAGAGTTAACTGTTTCTTTCAAATGACAATTTCAATACTTTGTAGCTGCTTGCCTAATGGGGGGGTGGGGGGAGGTCACTCACGTAGGAGAATTGCTAACTCTGTTTCTCTCTCCATATACATTGCCTGAGTGTTTACAGCAATTTCTGTTTTAGTTCACCATGGCTTTGTAGCAAGCACTGTGTTTGGGGTCAGTAGATGGTAGGGTCCAAGGTACACAAAATTGCTGGAGGAACTCAGCGGGTGCAGCAGCATCTATGGAGCGAAGGAAATAGGCGACGTTTCGGGCCGAAGCCCTTCTTCAGACTACTTTGAAGATGGTAGGGTCCAGCCTGCTTTAAACATGAGCACATCATTCAAACCCAACAAAAACAGCTAGAGTGTGCTACATAGCCATCTTTCAGATACAATGATCACCTGGGGAACAATCATGTTGATATATAAAAATTAAACAGTGTGACTCTAAAACGAATGTTCCTTGTGTCCCAGTAACACCAAAGAGTGATGTTGGATGGGGTCTACCTGTGTGACTACAGTGACTATTCTTCTTTTGATTTAGGAACCCTGAGAAACAGCCTTCATGGTGAGCAAATGCAACGTCTTCTCTGACGAGACGTGTGACTAGATCTTGATACTAAGATCTAGTTACATTGGTAAATCCTAACCTTGCCATGAACCAATGGATAAATGCTTAACATTTCTGCAGTAACGTACTGTGGCGGGCTGCTGTTTATTTGACATGGGTCGGTGCCAGTAATCGACAATAATATTGTGGTGATGAATTTAATGGGAACAAGTTAAGGGTCGCAACTCAAATCCCCCATGATGTCATTTCATGGCAATAGATCCATGTGCAACGTTTTCTTGATGTCTCTGTGGTTGTGACGTGATGGACACCCCTGCTGGACGGGACAGGTCCATTCAGGACATCAGTAGAAGAGTGACAGTCGCCCACCGAATGCAGCTTATTACACGACCCACAATGGTGGAGCTGTGTCTGGGGAGAAACATATTCATTTTGTGGTAGCATTCGTGCTTTTGGAAAGATTAGGTCTGCTTTCCTGTAATGTACTGACCTGGGAACCTAAAGCAACGAGGAGAGAAAAGAGGAAATGACAGCAAGGCTGGTAATGTGTGTACAAATGCACCAGTGGACGGGGAGATTGCAATAGGCCGACATTAAGGCATGGAATATTGCGAAAATCCCATTGCTATTGTTAGGTCACGACCTCCAACACATCCCACGACTACGTCCAATCCCCACGACCGACTAACCAACATCAACGCTGGAAATGAGTGTGTAAGGGCAAGAGGAGGATTCCGCTCCAAACGCCACACTGATGGAATGACTTGTTAACATTCATAGAGGCCAGGATCACACAAGCAGAGTGGTCACTTGGGGTAGTGTAGCACAGGTTTACCAGTAGCAGTGGAGCAGTATTCCAACACGAGGAAGCGTGCTGGAAAAACCGATACAGTAAAATACAACTGCAAGAAAACGCAGTCTTCTTCTCCAGCTGAAACGACACAGGGCCAGTTTCACCTCATTTTCACCTTAACAGAAATCAATATTTGTACAGTAATTTCTGGACAGTAACCAAGCAATGGAAAAAATCTAATAAAAGAAAATAAACTTTGCAATTCCCTAACCACATGTGCTGTGCTGTGTAAGGGTTTCCTGCTCAGTATTTAAAGGAATTAGTGACTTCATTTGGTGCTGGAGCGAGTGCAATTGGTAATATTGTGATTCCATTGCTATTAATATGCCAGCCCAGCGCATGCATTTAAAATGACCTCTTCACAGGAATCTTGTTCTCAGCAAGGTGCGGTGTGATGGAGCTGAGGAACATTTTCCTGTCAGGGAAAAAGAGGCATTCCTGGCTGGGCTTTTTCTTTAAGCAGGTTAGTTGTGGAATAAAAATCCAACTACTCCAAGCCAACAACATGCCCCAACTTCACACTAAGACCCTTCGACGCCGGTATCATCTTCTTTGTATAAACTTCATAAGTTCATAAGTGACAGGAGCAGAATGAGGCCACTCAGCCCATCAGGTCTACTCCACCATTCAATCGTGGCTGATCTATCTTCCCCTCTCAACCCCATTCTCCTGCCTTCTCCCCATAACCCCTGACACCCGTAGTAATCAAGAATCTATCAATCTCTGCCTTAAAAATATCCATTGACTTGGCCTCCACAGCCGTCTGTGGCAATTAACATGACTGATTTTATGCTGCCTAAGAAATGCCTTTTATAATTGGTCCTTACAATTTACTGTCAGCTGCAGTCTAAGCTCGTTGTAAATCTAGGACTTTGGTACGATGTTGCCAGTGACACCACTCACCTTCCTCACACACAAGTTCAGCGACAATCTTCATTTTCTTATCACTTTTGACCTTGTTAAATGTCCCAAGTGTTTGACAGGAGAATAATCGAGTAAATTCACACCAGGCGGCACAAAAAGCCACGAGGCAATTAGGAAAGAAATTAGGCAATTTCCGTTTTAAGTAGAGAGCCAGGGAGGAGAGAAGCAGAAAGAGGTCAATGCATTACTTAGCCTTTTGGGATATGATACCCTGATAGTTGATGCGAAAATGTACAAGTTGATGTCTCACAGACTCAGCGTTTACTGCAGCTTTACAGAGCTGCTAGTTCCACCATCAATAAATAAAAGAGCTAGTTACGGGATCAGGATCCATCAGGAACACCATTGTTGCAAGATTTATTTATTAGTCTAAGTTGCCATGGCCCAGAATTTTAGACTGAATGTGGCTTTGTGTGTACGACCATACATCAGAGGAGGTTTAAACTAAGAAACATGCTCCTTTGTCAAGTGTATAACCTGCCATTTATCACTCTAGCCACTCTTTCAATTGAAACAGATAAAAGCCCAAAAGCTGTGTAAAAAAACACAAAACGTCTCTCACTTTGAGAAATGCGCGTTCCTTGTCTGCTCTGCCCCACTGCAGAGAGTATCTCAAGAAATAGCCCAACCACTCTATGGCATTAAGGCGCCCACATGCCAATACTGCATTGATCATTGCTGGGAATGACTGTCCACTTCATGGGGAAATTCACACTGGCTATTTCACTCAGCAAGTCCCTTGACCAGTCTTTGCCATTTGCTGAATTAGTTGGTCTTGCAACTCTTCTGAAGTTCATGACCAAATGCAAGTTAAGGAAATGCACAACATAGGGTGGAGCTTGCGTTCTCTTGTAGGTGAGTGATGAGTGGTGTCCTACCACACACATAGTGCACCTGTCACTGTGATATGGAACAGGTGGAGCAATTCTTCAGCATTTCTGTCATCAACTAATTCCTCTGCTCGTTATTTTGTCTGTGTTTGATGGGTAAATTAACTCATTATGAATAACTTATTCCAATTCATGTGCCTGAATTAGAATTCTTGTGCGGTCAAATGAACACTTTAGACTTTAGAGATACAGTGTAGAAACAGGCCCTTCAGCCCACCGAGTCCACACTGACTAGCAATCACCCCATACACAAACACAATCCTACACACTAGGGACAACACACAATTTTTATCAAAGCTAATTAACCTACAAACTCGCATGTCTTTAGAGTGTGGGAGGAAACCAGAGCACCCAGAGAAAACCCACGTGGTCACAGGGAGAATGTACAAACTCCATGTAGACAGCACCTGTAGTCAGGATCAAACCCGAGTCTCTAGCGCTGTGAGGCAGCAGCTCTACCCGCTGCACCACCGTGCCGCCCATATTAATATGAAAAATATGGCAGTAAATTTGTACTTAGCCTGATCCCACAATCAGCAGGTTTAATGGCCTGGTTATCAAACTTGCTTTTCAATGATGTTGTGAGTTCCAGCGTTTTTATCCTGGGGACTTTTAACAGGGTGAATGTAGAGAGAAAATGTCCTTTAGTGGGAGAATCATTAATTAAGACTCAATGAGGTGTTATTTCTTTCCCTCACAGGGTTAGAGGTCCTCAAGCACCAGTGAAAGAGCAGTTTCTAGAGGTGTTTAAGATGGAGGATGATAAACAAAAGGTGAAAGATTACTCTGGGGTAGATTGAAATGTAGAATTAAAGATAAAATCAAATCTCCTACAATCTGATTAAGGGGCTGAGTAGCCTACCCCAACTCCTAATTTCTTTTTTTTAGTTTAGAGATACAGCTCGGAAACAGGCCCTTCGGCCCACGGAGTCCGTGCCGACCAGCGATCCCCGCACATTAACACTGTCCCCCACAGACTAGGAACAATTTTCATTTACACCAAGCAAATTAACCTACAAACCAGAGGGAGGAAGCCAAAGTTCTCGGAGAAAACCCACGCGGTCACAGGGAGAACGTACAAACTCCGTACAGACAGCACCCGTAGTCGGGATCAAAACAGGGTCTCTGGCGCTGCAAGTGCTGTAAGGCAGCAACTCTACCGTCACATCACCATGCCAACCAATTTATGTTCATATAAAATGAAAAACAACTAAATAGCCATCTTGTTATAGAAGGACTGCGGTGTTTTATTTATTTGAGTATTTTTAGCCAATAATTATGGCTGGACGCAGAACAATTGATTCATTTCTAACGTATGATTGGAGTGTAATTGCACACGTTTGGACATTACACTTACATCACAATGGTGAAAGCGTAGTCCACACTAGACAGATATTACTAGGATCAGTACAGCCACCAACGTGACATCTTCTGCTCTTCACTTTAAAGGACAAATGAAGTCCCCAGAGGCATTCTCTGTGAACGGCATGTCATGAAATCCCTATTCCAATCCAAAGAAAGCTAAAGAATGTCTGATCCCTCTCCCCCTCAAACAGTTTCCACCAGTTTTAAGTCCAATGTGGTTGAACCATGCTGTGTAATATTAGTAACACATGTTAATAGATTTGAACAACATTTATGTTTCCACTATTTGAGTACAGATTTTTATCAATTGTGTTTTTTTATTGATTGTAAATGGAGAACGATGTTAGCGTGATATCAACCTCAGAATCTAAACCAACACTTTCACAACTTTGATGTTTGCGTCTATTTTGGGGGGGATATGTTTGCTTCAACTATCTCAATAATGTTCAGAAGTATCTGTTAAATTATAAGGCCACACCCTTACTCACAAGAACAACACGAATCCAACACAAATCCATCCTGGAAACACACTCATGCAATACAATACAATACAATACAATACAATACAATACAATACAATACAATACAATACAATACAAAACAATACGATACAATACAATACAATACAATACAATACAATACAATACAATACAATACAATACAATACGATACAATACGATACCGTTTATTTGTCATTCGAACCTCACATGAAGTTCAAACGAAATTTGGTTTCTGCAGTCATACAAGAAAAGAACCAAGACACACACCAACACAACTCACACAAACATCCATCACAGTGAATCTCCTCCTCACTGTGATGGAAGGCAAAGTCTTGTCTCTCCCCTGCTCTCCATTCCTCTCCCGAAGTCAAAGTCAAAGCCCCCGGCGGGCACTAGCAACTCCCGCGGCCACTTAAAGCCGCGCCGGGCGATGCAAGGCCCTGCCCCGGGTCTTGATGTTGGAGCCCCCGGCGGGCACTAGCAAGTCCGCGGCCATTTAAAGCCGCGCCGGGCAATGTAAGGCCCCGCTCCAGGTCACTCTCAACCCCGCAATTCGAGCGGGAGAAGTCGTCGTTGCTGGTGCCCTGCAAAGCGGTCTCCCACCGGGGACCCGCGGGCTCCCGGTGTCACCATCCACCGGAGTCGGGTCGCAGCAGCTCTCCACCGCAGCTCTCCACGCTCCTAAGCCGGCCAGCTCCACGATGGTAAGTCCGCAGGGAAAAGGTCGGGTCCCCGTACAGGGAAGAGATCTAAAAGTTTCCCCCACCCACCCCCCGCCTCCCACACATACACAGTCAAAAACCCACCACAAACTATACACTCAACAGGACAATAAAATAAAATAAAGACAGACGGACTGCAGAGGCCGCTGCGACGTCGGTCGCGACGCCAACCCCCGCTCTCTCTCATCAATCATCTCTCCGCTGCCATCAGGTAGAAGGTACAGGAGCCTGAAATCTGGTACATCCAGGTTCAGGAACAGCTGCTTCCCCACAGCCATCAGGCTATTAAACTCACCATCAAACAAACTCTGAACTATAACAGCCTATTGCACTTTATCTGTTTATTTATGTGTGTATATATATGGTCTATGCTATATATATATGCCTATATATGCTATGCCTATCTGGGACACATGACAATAAACTCTCTTGACTTGACTTAGAGAGTCTTCACCCATCATTGGAGTTCATGGCTGAATCACACTGATGAATCTATTCAATACCCACACAGTATCCAGCATTAAATGCACATGTGTAGTGGCAACAACACGGTTCAATATATCACAGCAAACTTGCTGAAGGAGGAAAGCATGAAAATGCTTGTAAATTCAGTTCAGTTCAGTGTAGTTTATTGTCACGTGTACCGAGGTACAGTGAAAAGCTTTTGTTGCGTGTTAACCAGTCAACGGAAAGACAATACATGATTATAATTGAGTCATTTACAGTGTGTAAGAGAATAACATTTAATGCAAGGTAAAGCCAATAAAGTCTGATCAAAGTAGGCATATGAGTCTGAAGCAGGGTTTCGGTCCGAAACGTTGCCTATTTCCTTCGCTCCATAGATGCTGCTGCACCCGCTGAGTTTCCCCAGCAATTTTGTGTACCTAAAGTCTGATCAAAGATAGCTTGAGAGTCTCCAACTCTCTAGTTGTGGTAGGATGATTCATTGCCTGATAACAGCTGGGAAGAAACTGCCGCTGAAGCTGGCCCTGTCCCTGTTCATGTGGTGGAAATATCCAGGGTCAACGTACGGGGGATGGGGCTGATGCTAGACACAAAATGTCCTTTACGGAGTTTGCACGTTCTCTCCGTGACCCGCGTGGGTTTTCTCCGAGTGCTCCGGTTTCCTCCCACACTCCAAAGAGGTACAGGTTTGTAGGTTAATTGGCTTGGTATAAATGTAAATTCTCCCTAGTATGTGTAGGATAGCCTCAGTGTGCAGGGATCGCTGGTTGACACGGACTCGGTGGGCCGAAGGGCCTGTTTCCTCGCTGTATCTCTAAACTAAACTAAGCCGGCATTTATAGCCCATCCTAATTATCCACAAGAAGATGCCTTGAACTGCTGCAGTCACATTCACGTCATTGGAATAGAATTAGGCCATTCGGCCCATCGAGTCCACACCGCCATTCAAGCGTGGCTGATCTCTGCCTTCGAATCCAATTTTCCGGCCTTCTCCCCATAACCTAATCAAGAAATCCTTCTTGTGGTCCATAGAGGTTGGCGGAGATGATAGGGAATGATCCCGCTAAAATACAGCAGAACTGTCTCATGGGGATCCAAGCAATATTTCAGAGGGTAATATTGGAGGTTACAGTGATAATGAACGCACAAACCCAAGTACAGGACAGGACATGAGCAGTTTCTTCACAAACCATTGATCAATGTCTGCGTGGGAATGACAGTCTAACATTGAAAGATTCATCTCACCATCCCCTTCAGATGCCTTTCCAAATATTTCTGTTTCTACTTTAAATTTCTAGTAATTGCAGCTTGCCCACCTTCAGTCTTTGAGCTAAGAAGCTTTGATTGAGAGTCCTACAATCATTTATCCGTTGGACAGACTGTACAGTTCAGGTAAAAGCTTCTATGTGTCCAACATTCTTTGCAATAAACCTGCTGAGTTTTCTCTGTCCAACATTCCACAGATGTTATTGCTCCAGCATGCTGCATGCCAGTTTTGTTTAATATTGAGCTTGTCTTGGAAGCTATGTTCTGCTCCTTAATGCAAGAGATAAAGTGTTGAAGGATTCTTGTCATTACCTGTATGGACTATTTAACTGGTTACAGTTTCTGTACACATTGCACACTGTTGCACACTCACATCTTTCACTTGCAATGTTCCAGTTTGTAAAATTAGATCTTTAGAAGCACCTTGTCAAATACTTCATTCTAGTAGATAAAGAATATCAACATTACACATGAATAAACTAGCATTTAACAACATAAAAATAAGAGTCCAGAGTGTCCTGTGTCTCAGATAGAACAATGAAATTCTTACTTGCAGCAGCACAACAGAATATGTAGACATAGTACTCTGTAAACAATATAATAAATGAGATAAAAAGTTCAGTGTGTGTGTGTATATATTTGTGTGTGTGTGTATATATATACACATACTATATTAAAAATCATTTGGGGTTTTAGAAAACCTTACTGGAATTAAAAAAGGAAGAAAGACTTGTCACAACAACAGCAACATCATGCTCTTTATTGGACTGTAAAGCCCGCAGGCACTTTAGAAGAGTCTGTATGTAACCAACAGATGATCATTCGGGTTTCAGGATGCCTGCGTGTATAAATATTGTACACAATATAAATAACCACCTCTGCTTCCTGGTTGTTCCTTGCAAGCTAATGCTGTCGATATTAATGTTGCCTTTATTACCTGCAGTGATAGAGTGAGAATACAAGAAGATGTCAAAGGAAGAAGAGGAACTCTTGAGTGAACTGCAGCTGTAACTTTGACATTGTGTTCAAGGATATATTCCTGGGATGTAAACCTATAGAGAATGCATTAGAGAAAGAATCTACAGCAATGAATTGTTTCATGGAGGCTCCCGCCAGGATTACTCCATCCGGGCAACATTCCTGCACAATTTCAGCCACCTTTTGTCCCAACATTTCCTTTTTGATATGTTAATATTCCAAAAATGATTCTACTTTATAAATATGTAATTTTTTTTACAGATCAAGGGTATATGAGCAGTTGAACAGTTTGAAATCCGACTGGTTGTTGCATGAAGCCATTAATGCCTGCAAATCCCTATGTACACAAGGCCACCTGATTGTCATTGAGATCAAAGCCGCAGAACTCATCCCTGTCTGCACACCCAGAGCCTGGCTGATGCAGCAACAAGCAGCAAAGTGGGAGATATGACAGAAATCTGTTGCAGCTGCTTTTACAGATCCTGCAGTGAGGAGGTTGAAAATGAAAGTCACCTTGACCTCCACGGAGCGAGCCGGCGAGACACAAGAGAGTATTGATCGGTCTTCTTGCAACAACTCAATGAATGCATTGTTCATCGGGGAGGTCCAGGTAAGTTGCTGACGCTGAGTACTGTACAGGATCAGGTCCTTAGCAGACTTTGAAACACTATATAACTGTATCATCACATTGTTGTGGTCGGAACAATGTGAATTGGTCAACTCTCTGGACAATACCTGCTTGCTGTGGACTGCCAATTGACCCATGTTACAAATGTCCCCTAAATTACAACAGTAAGTATCCCCACGGTAACAGACTTGAGTGTCTTGGTGATTTTGACCATTGATATTGCGATGTCACAGAAGTAAATTCCTCATCTGGAGAAAGCAGTTTTGGTAATACCACATCACGGAGCTCTGCCAGTTGCCACTGTTTCAGTTTAGTTGAGTTCAGTTTATTGTCACGTGTACTGAGGTACAGTGAAAGGCTTTTGTTGCGTGCTATCCAGTCAGCGGAAAGACATTACATGATTACAATCCAGCCATTTACAGTGTACAGATACAGGATAAAGGGAATAAGGTCAATAACATTCAACATAAGATAAAGTCCAGTGCAGTCCGATCAAAGATAGTCCAAGGGTCTCCAATGAGGTAGATGGGAGGTCAGGACCACTCTCCCCCCTGCTTACAGTTACTAGACACTGCTTGTGATTTACAATGAGGCTGGCTTCCAATGGAGCTCTTCCTAATGCTTGCCCAGAACCTGTCCTGTGATGAGCTTATATGGAACGAACCTTGTCTCAATCAGAAGCAACCAGTAAGAACAAATTAGCACAGCAATGTAGAACCAATCAAAAGCAAGATGACAATGTAGTAACACAGGGAAAAAGAGCCTTCAACTTGAACCTATGGTGGCATGGTGGCGCAGTGCCAGACACCCGGGTTCCATCCTGACTACATGTACTGTCTTTGTGGAGTGTTTACGTTCTCCATGTGACCTGCATGGGTTTTCTCCGGGATCTCTGGTTTCCTCCCACAGTTTGGTCGGCTAATTGGCTTGGTGTCAATGTAAATTGTCCCTGGTGTGTGTAGGGTAGTGTTAGTGTGCGGGGATCACTGGTCAGTGCGGCCAAAGGGCCTGTGTGTCTGTGCTGTATCTCTAAACTAAACTAAACGGTGCTTCAAGGTAAGTTCACTTCCAGAGGTTGGGAGCTGCTTCTCAGCACCAACTGTGGCGTCAACATCCACATTCCTCTCAGAACCGCACCCAGCACCCACCCAACACCCAGCACTCAGCACCCACCCAGCACCCAACACCCAACACCCACCCAGCACCCAACACCCACCCAACACCCACCCAGCACCCACCCAGCACCCACCCAACACCCAGCACCCAACACCCACCCAGCGACCCTTCTTCGGACGCAAAACGCACCCATTCCTTTTCTCCAGAGATGCTGCCTGTCCCGCTGAGTTACTCCAGCTTTTTCTGTCTATCTTCGGTTTAGACCAGCATCTGCAGTTCCTTCCTACACAAAAATATTGCAATGTCATTCGAATGTGCATTTCATTCCCAGAAAAACACCGATATCCCCTTTTACAGATGGGGATTTGGCATCATGACGACCTAACCCAACTAACCTAACGCCAACCAAGAAGAAGCAATATAAATGTAAGTTAATAAATGTAATGCAAGTTAAAACTGACCCACAAGTCAGAATCCTTTTCTCATGGGCATCTGTTTATGAAGCAATCTGGATTTATATGTGAATTGATCTAACCGACACTTGGAGTTATATTCCTTCAAATGAAAATCCATCAAGCTCCAACATGAATTCAGCAAGTTGGTTTGTCTTGTCACCAGAGTTTACAATGGAATGAAGTTTCTGGTACCAGGAATAGGGGCGAGCTAGGATGAATAACTTCTGATTAATAATTGTTGAAATGTTGCAATACTGACCAACTGGTGTATAACTTACAGTGAGTTTCAGTTGTCCGACTGAATCTAGTTGTCTACCTTTCACCTTGTGGATGATACTTTCCACTAACATTTTTCATATTTCAGTTATTTTTTTTTTTAAAAGAGTATTAAACGCAGTAATATTTTAACAATGTCAAAAATATATTGTTAACAAATAGATTCCTGTGGTAATCCAGGAAGCGTGAGCAGCTTAATTGGCATCAAATTCACGATAATTAATCTACTCTACACTGATCCACCAGTGGGCACTCTCTGGATCAGGTTACACCTGTCAATCATACCAAGAAGGACTAAGCCACAGGTTCCTTTAGTGAGTTGAAGGAACATCTAAACTGGACCTCCTAGCCACAGAACTGCACCAACTCATGTGGGGCTTACCAGCACCTTCTCAGCTGAAGTTAGGGATCGGCAGTGACTAATGTTCTTGCTAATGAAGCACATACTCTTTGAATAAAATGTTTTGACAGAAATGAACTATCATCCAATACCTAACGTTCACTTCCAGTGATCCTGCATCCACCATGACTGTTTATCACCCTCTGGCCTCTCATTGCCGTCCACATTCGTGAAGGTTTCGAGGTTAATTCACTTCTGTAAATTGTTCCTAGTGTGTAGGATAACACTAATGTAAAGGGTGGTCATTGGGCAGTATGGACTCGATGGGCCAAAGGGCCTCTTTCCTCACTGTCTTTCTAAACTAAACTGAAACAGACACATTTTGGGATAATAGGAGAATTAAGGGATATGAGATAAAGGTAGCACATTAAAGTTGACCAGATCAACAATAATCTTATTAAATAGTGAAGCCTTTTAAACATAGAACATAGAACATGCCCTTCAGCCCACAACATCTGTGCCAAACATGATACCAGGTTAAACTCTCCTCTGCATGTGATCCATATCCCTCCATTCCTGCTTATTCATGCACAGTAAAAAGCCTCTGAAAAGCCACTGTTGTACCCGCCTTCACCACCACCTTGGCAGCACATTCCTGGCACTCACTACTCTCTGTGTAAAAAAAAAAATAAGCCCCGCACATCCCCTTTAAACTTTGCTTTTCTCACCTTCAAGCTATATCCTCTATTCTTTGATGTTTCCACCAAAGATCTTATAGCGGAGCTTTTGGTTTCCACCCAGGGAACAAGGTTCAGATTGTCTACCCTATCTTTGCCTCTCATGATTTTATAAACCTCTCTCAGGTCTCCCCTCAACCTCTGTTGTTCCAGCGAAAACAGTCCAGGCTTGTCCAACCTCTGCTTGTAGTTAATACCCTCTAATCCAGGGCACTTGATGAATCAACAGGTCTCCTTCACTCCCACAATGATTCTATGATCGTGTTCTTATATAATCTACTTAGATACAATGACTATGCCTGTCCCTTCTGCCTCCCCTCCCCAGAATGTGTTAATCCTACCTACATGTGGTTTCAGGAGTATCAAATGATCTTCAGTCTGCTGTTGAAGAAATATTCTTTATGTCTGAGCCGAGACAATAAATGAGGGTGCTAGCACATTAAACTGCTAAGTCCAACAAAAACATATAAATTGTAGCTAGTTTTCTTGCCTGCCATTTCCTCTGTGTGGCCAAATGTCTCCTATGCTACTTGAACGAAAACAGTGACACAGAAATTAATTTGCAGTGTCATCAGAAGCAACATTTGACACCGTGCTTAACAAATCTATATATCCATATTGCAATCTACAAGTAGTCCACAACAGGAACCTGGACAGGTTCTCAGCATTTAGCGAGGAGAGTGAGAGATCTTGAAGGCTGCTCTTTCTCATGCACTGTTCTGCATGAAGCCAGCCAATGTGAGCTTGTACATGTATGGAGTGACTCAGATACTTGCGCTGCTATTCATAAAGCAGCACCAGTCTGGAGTGACAACAAGCAGGTCTCCTAACATGACTATAGGACTATATTCATGCCAATGCACTGGAATATCCACAACCTCAAACTTTCAGAAGTACAGATGCTAATAACATAAACAGATTCTCTCCTACAAGTACCTAATATGTAATTGGGCATCTCTACAAAACAGTCTTTGCAATCACAGATTTTGTAAGAGATTTTTAATTTAATGATTGAAAATTGAGACTTTCTTTGTTTTACTTCAGCACAATGTGTTTGGCAAGTGGCCCAGAGCTTGGTGGTGAATCAGTGGCTTTTCCATTTCTGTAGACTTGATTAATTTGGGTGCCAAGCTAGCTTTTTATAAAGTGATAACAAGAGCCCTGCACTTCCTCAGATTAGGCACTGGGAGAGGACAGCACAAACGATTAAGACAAATGAAATTTGGAAAGTGGTTTCTGGTAAAAGTTGACTGGTTTCTCCGAGAAATAAGTCATGTCTTACAGCGAACCACAAGGTCAGTACTCATCTTTACTTATACCTTGAGGCAAGAACATGGTAAATCTAGGCATTAAATATGTAGAGGTATCACTTCCGCAAAGATCAGGCTTTATTTAAAATCGAGTTTCTGTTAAAACTGAATCAGTAACATCATGTGTTGTGCATTTGATTAATAGAATGCTGAAGACATCTACAATGAGGGATAACACACACAATGTAATCGTTTGTGAACTATTCTGTATTACATTATCTGCCGAGTGTATTAATATAGGCAATAATTTATTTTTACTCAATTAATATCTCATTTTGAATTGTCAATGCATGATTACATGCTGATCAGCATATTAGCATTCCAGTTAAACCAGTAAACAAGGAATGTTTTCACACACAGTAAATAGTTGCATCAACAAGTTGATTCTTCACACCTTATATCTATCTTGTATTCTACTCATACGCCGTTTGGATGATTATAAAGTAAACGCAATGAGGTTTAATAAGGAAACATTTAAAACTCATCGTACTCGAGATAAAAGATAAAACTATCAGTAGTGTAAGTCTGGCACAAACAATGCTGGAGTTCTGAGGGAGAAAGTTTAATGTATTGGAATAACTTTCCATCATTTGTGTTGGTCAATTCATAGGAGTGTTCTGACCAAATGAGTTAAATAGAGATACAATTGTCAAAAACATGATTTAAAAAGCACTGAGGTCTGTCTGAGCATGGCACTAACAGGAATATTATATTCTAAATAACTATGTCCTCATTCCAAAGCAGATCAATGTCAACACTGCCATTAACCAATATCAAACATCTGAGCACAAGTTTAATCGCATGTGTGCTATTTATTTTTAGTATAATGATTAATGCATTTGTGTTAAATTCCCGTCTGCACTATTTTAATGTAGTTCTTAACTCATTGAAAATAAACAGGCTGAAAGTACTGTTAAAGTAGCGAAACTTGTAACAGCAGGAGCGTTTCACCCCCGACCGCCAGTATGTCCGTCTCACTAGCTCACAACCTTTCCCATATTTGACCAGTGTGAAGTTTTTAATTCCCACACAGCTTACTCCTGTTGGCTTCCTAACCATTGATATTTTCACTACTTTTGCTAAATGTCTCACCTATTTCAGGACAAATGTCCTTTCACACTCATCACCCACCCTCTCGCCTTCACACGACTCATTCAACCTGCTGACTTTAAAACCCATGGTCCGTTTGGTCGATTTAATTCAAGGACATTGTTTTGGGGCTCATTGCAATATAAACATAGACTATGATATTTGTCATTCTATAAAGGTGAAGAATTTGGTGCTGGAAATGGAACAGCCTCATTTCAAACACTCCCTGGTCAAAAATAGCATTCTATGTTATAACATGACTGGATAACACATTTCATTTCATTCTATAAGATTTTTTTTTTCCATTCCTGCCATCAGCACTCGCTTCCCCTCCATCCCTCCCTCCCTCCCTCCCCTGCCCATCCATCGCTCCTTGTGTCATTAACCACTCTGCTGTCCATCTTATCATACACCTATCTCCCACTTCATTCTCTCTTCCCTCCCTAATTTCCTCCTCTGCCTTTGAACTTGCATTAAAGTCTTGTATCACTCACTTTCTCCATTTCTGATGGTTTTTAAATCAACTGTCTGAAACACGAGCTAACTGATACTGCTGCCCTGGCCAACATTACCAGCATTTCTGTTGTTAATCATAGTTACAACATTGTTAGTTATAACATCATACCCAATTTTATTTGATAACAATCTGTGAAACCCTTGATGTTTTATATTGAGGCCATGTTATTGCTAATTTATCATGTAGCAAACCACGATATCACTTTGAGGAATCTTCACAATGGATTCCAGTGTCCAGCCTCGTGTTTCTCATCCCACACCTCAGAAGAATGCTTACTCTCGGCTAGCTAAAGGTTTTTCAAAATCAGATTTTGGTTTGGTACTATGAGTCAGAAGGTTGGGTAATCAGCGGTATGAACATTGACATCTCTAACTTCAAGTAACCCTTGCTTTCCCTCTCTCTCCATCCCCTCCCCCCTCCCAGTTCTCTGACCGGTCAGACTGTCTCCGACCACATTTTATCTCTGTTTGCTTTGTTGTTACCTTCTCCCAGCTAACAATGATCTTTGATCTCCATTCCCTTTGTCCTGTTTTCACACCTTACACTTCCTTATCTATGCACCGCCCACTTCCCTGACATCAGTCTGAAGAAGGGTCTCGACCCAAAACGTCACCCATTCCTTCTCTCCAGAGATGCTGCCTGTCCCGCTGAGTTACTCCAGCGTTTCTTATCTATCTATGAGTCAGAAGGATTGGGTCTGAATTCCAATCCTTACGGCCAGAGTGAATCACGATGATGAGAGTTGCTTACTGTCCACCGACTGGGCCACTGCCCCTGATGGATGCAGCTACTCCAACCCTTCCTGGTGTTGGATGTTACAACCCGCCAAGGGGTAGGACATCTGAAGGAAAATCCATTGGGAAACTAACCACTCAAGTTTGGTAGTTGGCACGAGGCTGGCATTGGGACCAGACTACAGCTAAACATGTGAAATACAACTACTCAAACTAAGCTGATGTCTAGAGGCCAGGAAGATTGTAATCCCATCAATTTGGAAATGATCTGAAGAGATGTTTTTGATCTTCAACCCACTGCCTGTAAGGATGATGAAAATAAAGTCATTCAAAGTTCCCAAATGGTGGTGAATCTGTGGGATTAATTGCCACAGACGGCTATGGAGACCAAGTCTTTGGATATTTTTTAAAGTGGTGATTGACAGGTTCTTGATTAGTAAAGGTGTCAAAGGTTTTGGGTTGAAGGCAGGAGAATAGAGTTGAGAGAGAAAGATAGATCAGCCATGGCCGAATGGCAGAGTAGACTTGATGGGCTGAATGGTCTAATTCTGCTCCTAGGACTTATGTAGACCATTGAGGAAAAGAATAGGAGAATGTGACTGATTGGATTCCTCTGCAAAGGGGTAGTATGGTGTCGAATGGCCATGTTCTATCCCACAATGATTCTGTGATCTGATTAAAGGAAATCTGTCATTCACTTTGAAGAATTCCTCCAAGCTTGGCTGCCTTGATGAAGCAACCACTGCAAGATGCAAGTTCTTTTTTATACTCCAATATTTTCAAATGCTTATTAGATAATTTCTATACTTTTTTGTTCCATATTACAATCTATAAATGGTTTTCTGGAGCACGTAACCCAGGTAAACCTGGTCCTTTTCATGCCATCAATACTTCTCAAAAGCAACTTCAGAACATTATCAGCTGCTGAATGCATTTCCATGTTGCATGCCAACCATTATTAAGGAGCACTCAATTATGACAAATGAGGAATTACTTGAAGGAGATGATTGATAAAAAAGATTCAATTTATGCAGCACCTTCCACATCATGAGAACATTGCAAATTACTACAAACTTTTCACCCAGAATTGTTGAGCGTTATTGGAGAGTGAATATTCATTCAACAGTATATCTGGCTTGAATTGGAACAAAGTTCCGGAAATGTCTCTGTAGGCTTTGAGTGAGGTTCCTTTACTAGCTAAAATGTTTTTACAAAGTTTAACTTGACATGATATCGCCACATTATCGTGTGTCACAATGGTGAATATAAATAGCATGAAAAGCAATTTATTTTGCAATTCAAAATACCTGGAGGTGCAAGGAACTGCAGATGCTGGAATATTGAGCAAAACACAAAGTGCTGGAGGAACTCAGTAGGTTCTCTCCACAGATGCTGCTTGACCTGTTAAGTTTCCCCAGCATTTTGCAATTCAAAATACCGACTGCACTTCCTTCCTCCATGAACAGCCGTTTGTGGGAATCAGCTGGCTTTGTGTTCCTTCACTCTCCCCTACTGATACTAACTGTCAGGAGCAGTGTTACCCCCTGGGGCTGTGCGAGCCTGGGTCCTGACTGAGATTCATTCTGCCCATCACATTGACTGCTTCATATGGTTTGTGACCAACTTGTTAAAGACATCAGTAATCCACTGCACAAAACATTGATCCATCCTCATCCTCTCTCTCCCATACTTCACATCCTGACTAACCCCAGGCAAAGGTGTGATGTTAAGTCATAAATGTGTTTACAAAAATACTACATTGTTCTCGATGGGATACATGTGACCATTGCCCCATGTAATGATTGTGATTAAATTTGCACGACGGAAAATATTCTATAGACTGCAATTAACTGTCCATTGTCTCATGAAATAAGCAAAATGTGATTTCAAAAGATTAGCCTAGAATGTGGATTAATGTGTGCACAATTCTCACTGGCATACAGTGCATCAAAGTAATTTAGCCAGGGTTAGATCCAATGCGTGATCATTTCCACGGCCCCATTGGTAAACTGACCTGGTCTCTTGTGTGAGATTCAACTTAACACAACCAATGTTTTCCCAGGTACACAAAATTGCTGGAGGAACTCAGCGGGTGCAGCAGCATCTATGGAGCGAAGGAAATAGGCGACGTTTCGGGCCGAAACCCTTCTTCAGACTGATGGGGGGTGGGGAAAGAAAGAAGGAAAAAGGGAGGAGGAGGAGGAGCCCGAGGGCGGGCGGATGGGAGGGTGGGAGGAGACAGCTAGAGGGTGAAGGAAGGGGAGGAGATGTTTTCCCAGTGTGAGTTAAGCACCTGAACACTTCATGCAGCTCATGCTTCCTCAATAGCCGGCAAGTATTCCCCAATTGCAAAAAGTGTGCTTAAGCAAAGCAAGAATTTCATTGTCCTATACAGGGACACATGACAATAAACTCACTTGAACTTGAACTTGATCTCCCCCATCTATGCACATCCCCAATCCTTTCCACTTGTCACTTTAATTTCATGTTCCAGGTATCTTGTGTTTTATGACTGTTGGCAGATTAATTTCCCTCCAGGGATAAATAAAGTTCTATGGTATCGTATGGTATCGTATCGCTTAAACACAAAATGCTGGAGCAACTCAGCGAGTTAGGAAGCATCTCTAGAGAAAAAGGAATGGGTGACGCTTTGGGTCAAGACTCTTCTTCAGACTACCTTTTCACCAGAGATGCTGCCTGACCCGCTGAGTTACTCCAGTTTTTTTGTGTCTATCTTTGGTTTTAACCAGCATCTGCAGTTCCTTCCTACACAAGTGTTGGAGCTGTTTTGTTTAATCTGTTTTACAGTGTATGGTGCAGAGAGCATTAACGAGATGGCAATAAAGGCTTTGTATGGTAACAGCCTCTGTTTTCAGATTGATAAAACTGCATCACTGCTGGTCTTTTCACTATTGGCAGCCTTGTTGTACAACAATTCACTGCAGGCACTAACCGCTTGCTTGGTGCACAGATCACACACCCACCTGGCTTATACACAGCAATCAGTGCAAGTGCCCAGACACTGGTACATTCTCAAGTCAAGTCAAGTCAAGAGAATTTATGTGTGTGTCATGTGTGTGTCATGTATTGTCATGTGTCCCAGATAGGACAATGAAATTCTTGCTTGCTGCAGCACAACAGAATATTGTAAGCATAAATACAGAATAGTTCAGTGTGTCTATATAACATAGACCATATATATATATACACATAAATAAACAGATAAAGTGCAATAGGCTGTTATAGTTCAGAGTCGGTTTGATGTTGTGTTTAATAGCCTAATGGCTGTGGGGAAGAAGATGTTCCTGAACCTGGATGTACCAGATTTCAGGCTCCTGTACCTTCTGCCCGATGGTAGCGGAGAGATGAGTGTGTGTCCAGGATGGTGTGGGTCCTTGATGATGTTGGCAGCCATCCCCTCGATGGTATGGAGGTCAGAGCTGATGATGGACTGGGCAGTGGTCACAACTTTCTGTAGTCTTTTCCGCTCCTGGATGCTCAAGTTGCCGAACCAAGCCACGATGCAACCAGTCAGCATGCTCTCTACTGTGCACCTGTAGAAGTTCGAGAGAGTCCTCTTTGACAAACCGACTCTCCGTAACCTTCTCAGGAAGTAGAGGCGCTGATGTGCTTTCTTTATAATAGCATCGGTGTGCTGGGACCAGGAGAGATCTTCAGAGATGTGTACGCCCAGGAATTTGAAGCTCTTGACCCTTTCCCCAATCGACCCGTTGATATAAACGGGACTGTGGGTCCCCATCCTACTCCTTCCGAAGTCCACAATCAGTTCCTTGGTTTTGCTGGTGTTGAGAGCCAGGTTATTGTGCTGGCACCATTTGGTCAGTCGGTCGATCTCACTTCTATACTCTGACTCATCTCCATCAGTGATAAGTCCAACAACAGTGATGTCGTCGGCGAACTTGATGATGGAGTTCGCACTATGACCGGCTATGCAATCATGAGTATAGAGTGAGTACAGCAGGGGGCTGAGCACGCAGCCTTGAGGTGCTCCCGTGCTCATTGTTATCGAGAATGCCACATTTCCACCAATAAGGACAGTCTGTGGATGAGGAAGTCGAGGATCCAATTGCAGAGGGATGCGCAGACCCATATCTGAGAGTTTGGTAACCAACTTGGAGGAGATGATGGTATTAAATGCTGAGTTGTAATCAATGAATAACAGCCTGACATATGAGTTTTTGTTGTCCAAGTGGTCCAGAGCGGAGTGGAGAGACAGTGAGATCACATCCACCGTTAATCTGTTGTGGCGGTAAGCGAGCTGCAGTGGGTCCAGGTTCTTGTTGAGGTAGGAGCTCATATGCGTCATAATCAACCTCTCAAAACACTTCATCACCACAGACGTTAGTGCCACTGGTCGATAGTCATTGAGGCACGTCACCTTGCTCTTTTTGGGCACCGGTATTATTGATGCCCTTTTAAAGCAGGTGGGAACCTCTGAGCACTCTACAGAAAACACACATTTCCTCTTCTTCTGCGGTCCCTTTGGATGAAGAATGCCTTACTTCACTCTTGTGGACACTGAAGCCAGCAGCATCATCAAGGACCAGTCTCACCCCGGTCACTGCCTTCTCTCCCCTTACCCATCGGGCAAGAGGTACAGAAGTGTGAAAACGAACGCACGCCTCCAGATTCAGGGACAGGTTCATCCCGGCTGTCATCAGGCAACTGAACCGTCCTCTCACCAACTCGAGAGCGGTCCTGACCTCCCATCTACCTCATGGGAGACCCTCGGACTATCTTTAATCAGACTATACTGACTTTACCTTGAACTAAACGTTATTCACTTCATCCTGTATCTGTACACTGTGGACACTTCTTCTGGTGATAGTCTTCACCGTGGACAGTTCTGGTGATAGTCTTCACCGTGGATAGTCTTCTGGTGACTGGATAGCACGCAACAACAAGCTTTTCTCTGTACCTCGGTACACGTGACATTAAACTAAACTAAACTCAATTAAGGTGACTAATAAGAAGATGGACACAAAAAGCTGGAGTAGAACGCTGGTGACTAATAAGACTGAAGTAGGAAGCAAATGTTTCCTCAGATGGGGCAGAGGATGCACAATGTGTGAGGAGATGCACACCTCCCACTGCTTCTCTAGGGCCAGCATGTTCCCGCTCTCCGCCTGGACTCTCCTTGCTCACTTCCAGGGGTCATGGAGCCAGGGGTCATGGGGCCAAGGGTTATGGGGTCAAGTCATGGGGCCAGGGGTCATGGTGGCAGGGGTCATGGGGCCAGGGGTCATGGTGCCAGGGGTCATGGAGCCAGGGGTCATGGAGCCAGGGGTCATGGGGCCAAGGGTCATGGGGCCAAGTCATGGGGCCAGGGGTCATGGTGCCAGGGGTCATGGGGCCAAGTCATGGGGCCAGGGGTCATGGGGCCAGGGGTCATGGTGGCAGGGGTCATGGGGCCAGGGGTCATGGTGCCAGGGGTCATGTGGCCAGGGATCATGGAGCTAGAGGTCTTATGGCCAGGGGTCACCAGCAATCAGTGAGTTGCTGCAGGTCTTCAAAGAAGATGTGGACCACATCGGCGAAGCTTTCCCTCTGACCCATCTCCTATCTTGAGCAGCAAGGTTTTGTAGACAGATGTTTGCACAGCTGGGTGCCTTGTGGAGATAGGAGAAACTGCAGCTGCTGGAATCTTGATCAAATCACAAAGCGCTGGAGGAACTCAGCGGGTCGGGCAGCTTCTGTGGAGGGAATGGACAGGCGATGTTTGGGGTTGGGACCTTTCTAGAGGGAAGAAGGGTCTGTGAATGGGGTTAGGAGGGAAAGATAGATCAGCCATGATTAAATGGTGGAGTAGACTTGATGGGCCGAATGGCCTAATACTGTTCTTAGCATGCATGAACTAATGAACCGAAACATCAGCCATTCCTTCTCTCTAGAGATGCTGCCTGTCCCGCTGAGTTACTCCAGCACTTTGTGTCTTTCCGTCGCACCTCTCTCGGTTCATGGTCCTAATTGATGACCCGAGCTCTAGAATCAATGTGGACAGGTTGGGGCTTGGCTTTGAATCACAAGTAGCGCGTCCACACTCGATGACCCAGGCTGCCATCAACGCCTGGGTCCGTTTGCAAACCGCCTGCAAGCGAGCAAAGGCGACGCAGACAGAATGGGCCAGTGTGGAGGAGGAGAGAACTGCAGATGCTGGTTTACACCGAAGACAGACACACACACACACAAAGCTGGAGTAACTCAGCGGGACAGGCAGCATCTGTGGAGAGAAGGTATGGGCGACGTTTCAGGTCGAGACCCTTCTTCAGACGGAATGAAGTTGTGATTCTTGAAGCAAGGCAGAAGAGAGAGGGTGAGAACTCCAGTGACCGTCATTGTGTTTGTCCTCTCTCCCTCTACCGGCTGGCCAGCGCTTTTCGCAGCCGATGAGCCAGTGTGCTCTCTGTCAGATGCTGCTCCTGTTAGTCTATCAGTGACTCATCTAAAAAACCACACACAGCGGCGAATGGAAGCGGCCCGAGAGGCTGATTGACGCGGTGGCCGGTCCAACCGAGTGCTTGTCTCCCCGCCCCCGGGGGAGGCTCCGTGCCGGAGCGGGGATCCGAGCGGCGCTCGCCTCGCCTCCCTGCATTCTGCTGTTCACTCAGCCTGGGCTCCAGCAGCCGCCGATACCCGCCGCTCCCCGCCGCCTCTCCGCCTCTCCCACCCCAGCACACGTCGCTTGGAACCGGCCTGCAGATCCACGGCAACTCCGCTACACACACACACAGACAGCAAC
This sequence comes from Amblyraja radiata, assembly GCF_010909765.2. Classification (NCBI taxonomy): domain Eukaryota; kingdom Metazoa; phylum Chordata; class Chondrichthyes; order Rajiformes; family Rajidae; genus Amblyraja; species Amblyraja radiata. Next base: position 31,524,876 of record NC_045986.1, on the reverse strand, counting down.
GTGCCACCGGCGAGAAGACACTTCAAACCCGCACTCGGACAGACTCGCTCCGTGCGTAAATAGCTGCACATATCGACCGCATCCCTGGTTACAACTTTGACAGAAAGTGAGTGGATTTTGAGCGAAGATCTCTGTCAGCCTGTCAGCAGGACAAGGTGGAAAACGTCTTTAAGGAAGTTTCACTTTGTGACTTTTGTATGGGGGAGAAATCGGAACCAGTTCTTTAAACCCTCTTGCCCGGATTGTCATCGGCGGCATGTCTCCGCTCTGCTCCTTGCGCTCGCTTCTTCTCCTCGCCCTGGCGCTGGTGTCCGCCAATGCTAGTAACTGGCTGTAAGTGTTGAAAATTATGACATTCTTGTCTTTATGTTATAATTGCAAAAGCGAGCGTTTCATTCCCACATCCGAGGTGCCGCTGGAAGTGTTCGTGTGGCGAGCAGTTTTTGCCCACCCAAAAAAAACAAGCATCACATCTTGTCTTGTCTTGGTATTGTGTCTGGATTATATATATATAAAAATATATGTCTATAAAGAAGCAACAGGTCTGCAGATCCATCTGGACAATGTGTTGCAAGCTGTCACAGAGACTCTGAAAACTTCCCAATAAAACACAACCGTCTTCCAAACTACACTAAACATACGAGGCGATTTCAAATGGTCCTAATGTCATTGTGCCGCTGATCAAGTCGCCTTCACTGTTAGTACAATTAGCAAATGTGTTCTCCACGTCCCGCCCGCCCGCCTGCCCGCGATCGGCGTCCACCCGGGGCGGGGAACGGCGCTGTTATTTATTGATTGAAACGCAATGATTTGTGATGAGTTATGTGGGGTGAGACCTGCCCCGACCTGTTCGCCACTTCGGCAAAGATGGGCTTGCAACCCGGCCTCGTTTGTTCATTCAAACTGCCAGGAGCTGCGGGCTGCTGATACATAGACACATAGATAACATAGGTGCAGGAGGAGGCCACTCGGCCCTTCGAGCCATTCAATATGATCATGGCTGATCATCTAAAATCAGTACCCCGTTCCTGCTCCCCCCCCCCCCATATATCCCTTAACCCTAAGAGCTATATCTAACTTTAAATCTAACGCGTTTTATGCAAGGCCCCCACCAGGCTAATCGATTACAATCGCTTTATTTTTATTTACGAAACGCGCCAATATAGATGTTCCTAGTGAATTAAATGTTAGAATGGTAATAGCGAGTGGTACCCGTGGTGACCCCCTCCCCCCCTCTAACTCTCTCTCTTCCTCTCTTGTCTATCTCTGTATCTCTATATCTGCCTGTATCTCCCCCACTCACTCTCTGCCTCTCTGTGTCTCTCTCCCCCACCCACTCTCTGTCTCTCTCTCCCCCCCTCTCTCTGCCTGCCTCTCTGTCTCTCTCTCCCCCACTCACTCTCTCTCCCACCCTCTCTCTGCCTGCCTATCTGTCTCTCTCCCCCACTCTGTCTCTCTCCCCCTCTCTCTCTCTGTCTCTCTCCCCCTCTCTCTCTGTCTCTCTCTCCCCCACTCACTCTGTCTCTCTCCCCCCCCCTCTCTCTCTGTCTGCCTCTCTGTTGTACTGATGCCCCCTCGATATGAAATGCCACCAATTCTCTAACTTTTTGTAAAAGATAAGATGCTTGTCAGCGACCCCCATCCGCCAGGTGTTTGCGGGAGGTAGGTGTGGGTTTGTGCAGTTTAGTACACCAGGAATTGTGATGTATTTAGACACAGTGCGTGTCTTAGAGAACCCGCGACTTTATAGAAGGACGTGGTGGATCTGCGCCACTTGCCAGTTGTGTGATTTATGGGCCGCTGGAATTAAGTGCGATTGTCCTGTCCTTCGCGGCTATTGTGCAACGCGCATTTGGCCGCGTATTTAGAAGCAAGAAAGCAAATGTGAGAAGGGACGAGCCGGAGAGAGGGGGTATGTGAGAGAGAGAGGTGTCTTTGTCCATTGCCCATGTCTTATTCCAGAAGATATTTGTTTTGCGGACGATGCTGGCAACTCGGAGGAGGGGGAGCTGATTGGGGGAGTTGAAGGTCATCTTTGCACAACAACGGCCTCGCACACTGGCAGCAACACTGTGCCAGCCGTCCCCAACACTGGCAGCGACACTGACATCGCCACAGTGCTACACTGGCATCGATACAGTGCGAGCCGTCCCCAACACTGGCAGCGACACAGTGCTACACTGGCATCGATACAGTGCGAGCCGTCCCCAACACTGGCAGCGACACTGGCATCGCCACAGTGCTACACTGGCAGCTACACTGGCATCGCCGCCGCCACGACAACCTAATCTGTGCTGCATTTACCGGGCAGGGCGCTCGCACAACGCGCCTGGTCGGGGCAGACGCTTCTAAACTTTGGTTACTCCAGGAACCGGGAGTTGAAAAGGTTAAATGAAAGAGCACCAAACTCCAGAAGGCGAAACCCAGTTACCATTAACCCTTTAGTCACAAGTCAAAGCTGCACCATTTAAATGCAGACGCGGGCCGCTGTTCAATAACTTTTAGAATCGGAGAACTCTGCATCCTGAATAGTTTTGAACAGAACGGGAATATCCATTGTGAATGTGACCAATATTATACTCACTCAGCTGGCAGGCTGCACGCTACTTTATAGAGAGAACACTCATTAACCGCAAGGTGGGTGTCCGCGATTCACCGCAGGGCCCTTTCCCGCAGTGAAACTCAGAACTATAATTCCCCATAAACTATAAAACCACAGCGAGGGGAAGAAGATAATTTGTACCTTTGTATTTATAGTTTTCCCTGTATTTCTGTTGCCATTTGCGGCCCATAATACTGTCTCATTTCCTCTGTGTTATTTTAAGGATTCATTTTCAACCCTAAATCTTTATTGGCGGAACACATAGAAACTTCGGATTCGTTCAACCATATATATTAATTCTGGGGTATAAATCCTGGAATATGACGTGAAACACATTGTGTAACTTCCACAATTACCTCAACCAATGTCCAGCATTTGTTCAAATTCAAACTGAGAATAGTTATTTCCGAAGATTCAAACAATGGTTCTATTTACGTAAGATAGGCAGACAAAGTTGGAGTAACTAACTCAGTGAACCATTCTGCATCTCTGGAGCCATTCCTTCTCTCCAGAGATGCTGCCTGTCCCGCTGAGTTACTCCAGCATTTTGTGTCTATCTTTGGTTTAAACCAGCATCTGCAGTTCCTTCTTACACATTTTATTTTATGTGTCTCTGCAAACACGAGCGCAAACCCCCCAAATGTATCGGGGTTTTATTTAATGTGTGTCGGAAAGAACTGCAGATGCTGGTTTATATCGAAGATAGACACAAAGTGCTGGAGTAACTCCGCGGGATCTCCAGAGATAAGATGCTGCCTGTCCCGCTGAGTTACTCCAGCATTTTGTGTCTGCCTTTTATTAAATCTGCCTCGTTACCAAAATAAAAACATCTATAAAACTGTACAAATGAAGTTAGACACTACACTAGAGGGAAGTTTGGAGGGTAATTCAGGCTGGTCAGTTGTATGCGCCTCGCTCTCCCGTCTCCTGCGTTCAAGCGGACACGACGATGTAGCGCTGTGTTATAACGCACACACACACAATGGGGAAACTGGGATTTGCAACTATCTCGCGTTACGCAATTTCTAGATTGAATCCCTGTAGTGTAATGTATTTACCAGTATTTATTAAAGTGTGAAACACTACACTTTATACCACGAGTCCCCAGGCTAATCGTAGCGCTAAAGACCACAAAGACGTGCAGGTTTGTAGGTTAAATTGGCTTGGTGGAAATGTAAATTGTCCCTAGTGTGTGTAGGATAGTGTTAATGTGCGGGGATCGCTGGTCGGTGCGGACTCGGTGGGCCGAAGGGCCTGTTTCCGCGCTGTATCTGTAAACTAGTTGGCAGCGGCCCAGGACCACTGTGGTGGAGGTTGTGTGGCTGCCAAGTGGGGTGTACCATGTGGAGTGTACCGTGTGGGGTGTACCGTGTGGGGTGTACCGTGTGGAGTGTACCATGTGTGGTGTACCGTGTGGAGTGTACCATGTGGGGTGTACCGTGTGGGGTGTACCATGTGGGGTGTACCATGTGGAGTGTACCATGTGGGGTGTACCATGTGGGGGTGTACCATGTGGGGCTGCCTCCTGCTTTCTCTCTGCGCCCCGGGTGCGTTACGCCCCGTCATTGTGCACCGGCAGTTTCCCGGTGAGCCGGTTCCCACTCACCAGCCCGCCTGCCTCTGTGTTTGGCACAGAGCTGGAATAACTCTGCGGGTCAGACCACTGCTTCAGAGATGATGCCTGTGCCGCTGAGTTACTCCAGCACGTTGTGCTTATCTCCGGTGTACAGCAGCATCTGCAGTTGCTTCTTACACACTGCCTGTATTTGATCCCTTGTCCACAGGTTTCTGGCCAAGCTATCGTCAATCGCCAGCATCCAGGACGAGGAGACGTGCGAGCGCCTGAAGGGTTTGATAAACCGACAGATCCAGATCTGTAAACGCAACGTGGAGGTGATGGACTCGGTGAGGAGAGGGGCAGAGTTGGCCATTGAGGAATGTCAACACCAATTCCGTAACCGCCGCTGGAACTGCTCCACCGTGGACACGCTGCCCGTCTTCGGCAAAGTGGTGACACAAGGTACAGACAGAGCCGCTCACCCGGGCTACAGCACTCTCTCACACACATGGTCACACACACACATGGTCACACACACACATGGTCACACACACACACACACACACACACACACACACACACACACACACACACACACACACACACACACACACACACACACACACACACACACACAGGGACAGAGCCACCAACCCGGGCTACAGCACACACACGGTTTTTAGAGCCCCTTATCCCGGGATAAAACGCACACAGTAATTAGATCGGAGGCAGCTAACCCCGGGTTATTGCACACAAGGTATTTAGACCAGAGCCGCAAATCCCAGGGTAAAGGATACACCATACCCATGGGCCACTGATCCAGCACACAAACTACTCAGATCAGAGGCAAGAGATGGAAGGACATAAATCTAGAACGGAGCACAGTTGCAATACTGGCACAGCAAGGCAAATCAAACGCCGAGTCTGGCAGTCTCGGCTTCCACTGACAATCGAATGTCTTTCTGAAGAAAGGGGTTGGAAAATTGCTGGATTAGTCCCTAGGAAGGGGAATAGCTGCCTTCTCGTTGAAAGTTGATATATCTTCATGTAATCCAGGAATATGGTGGTGGGATGGATGGTTATGGCGTGGTGAAGAAGATGGCAATGTCATTGGATGTGTTACCGTTCAGCCTGATACAAATCAACAATGGCCTACAGATTCACGAGAATGATGGGGAAGAAAAATAATTATTAACAACAAAGATGACATAGCTACTAACATTGGAAAATAATGAAATTAAATGTCCACTAATAGTTATTCAAGCCATAAGAAAAAATCCCTGGTAGACAAAAATGCTGGAGAAACTCAGCGGGTGAGGCAGCATCTATGGAGCGAAGGAACTAGGTAACGTTTCGGGTCGAAACCCTTCTTCAGAACCAGGGAAAAAATCCCTGGTTGGTTCGGTCAATTTCTGTCAGGGCTGCAATCATGTGGTCAGCAGATCAGCTATCTGGTATAAGTCTGTGGACAGGACATCAGTCAATGGGAATGAACAATGGAGAGCTGGTCTGCGACCAACAGCTCCTACTTGTCATTATTAAATTTGAAAATTCGGTCCCATCGTTCTACTACAAATCACAAACACAATAATACTTCATTAGCCAAGTATGTTTTGCAACATACGAGGAATTACATTTGCCAAGTCAGTCACACAAATAAAAAGCAACAGAACACACAAAATACATTTTAACGTAAACATCCACCACAGTGACTCCTCCACATTCCTCACTGTGGTGGAAGGCAAAAAAAAGTTCAAATCTCTTCCCTTCTTTGCTCTCCCATGGCTGGGGGCCTCGAGCCCTCTGTTGACGGGACGATCTTGACCCCCATAGCTAGCGGTTGGGCCCTCCGCATCGTGGCGATCAGCTCCAGCATCTGCCTCATCTGTCTCATGCCTCTTATCATATTGCGTTTTTTGTGCTTCTTATCTTTGGTAATCTGTTTCTCTGCTGCCTCTCCCCAAGACTCATTGCCAGATCTAATCTGCGCAGATCAAAAATAATGACCTGGTGATTGAGGACAACAGATTTTCAGATGGGAGTAATTATTGCCCATAAATTGATCACACTGAAGCACAGGGAAATGAATACATGCCTGTACCAGCAGCCCTGGGATGGAACAGAGAGAGAGGACAGGAATCCACTCTGACCCCAATCCCAGCAAAAAGTATTAGTGGGAAAATCAAAATAAGTTAAACTTCAATTTTGATCTCTTGACTATTACTAGCTGTCAAAACACCATAGCTTGCTTCTCTTGTGTTTATGTTCTTATCGTCACTGTTTAAAATACCCATATGTTTACAGTCTCACCTAGTCCAACCCATTCTTTTGCCAGACTTGAAACCTGTGGCATTCTTCATCCCCCTCAGTTTTCCTACGTTAGAATGGAGATGAGGAGGAATTCCTTTAGCCAGACGACGGTGAACCTATGGAATCCATTGCCACAGGCGGCTGTGGAGGCCAAGATTGAGTATTTTTTAAAGCGGAGATTGATAGGTTATTGATTAGTAAGGGCATCAAGGTTACAGGTAATAGGCAGGAGATTGGGGTTGAGAAGGAAAAATAGATCAGCCATGATTGAATGGCGGAGTAGACTCGATGGGCCGAGTGGCCTCATTCTGCTCTTATGTCTTATGGTATTATCCCTCTACCCATTGGGTAAAGAAGCCAAGGAAGGAACTATCGTTCCATGAGATAATTTGGTTTCTCCTCAATTCTTCAGAGCCTTGAGGATGTTTGAGAACTTCTGCTCTTCGGCCGATTTAGATAGAGCAATAAACAGTAGAAGAGACACCAATAAAAGTCCAGAGAAATCAGAATTCTACTCGTGGAAAAAACAAATGTCAACAGCGAGGGAAAATATTGTTACTGTATTCTAGAACTGTGGATGGTAGATCAGTGAGAGTAATCATAAGATACATTTTCAATCGAGATCAGCGAAAACACACAGGTTCTGCCAATAAAATACTCATGACGTAGATGCACAGGATAGGTACACTAGCAACACTGGGAATGTTTCTGCACCCGGTCATATTCGCATGTTCCCAGGTGGCTCTGTGAATTTATTCAGCAAATATTTGAGCCACAGAGATGGAGAAAATCTGTGAGATGGCAGTTTGAGGAGGTATGTAAACAGGTGCAGTCCACTTGAATACCCCACTGTCGACAGTGGGCAGTAGGTGAAGGCAGAATTGGATTTAAAGGCGATGTCTTTCTGTGACAAAAAAACTTTCTGATCATTGAACCTGATACAAATCAATAACCTGACAAATTCAGGAGAAATTGAGGAAGATAAATAATTAGTAACACTAAAGATGACAGTTACTAACATTGAAAAATAATGGAATAAAATGCTCACTATTGGTTATTTAAGCAATAAGGAAAAATCCCTGGTTAGGTTCATTGAATTTCTGTCAGGGCTGAAATCAGATGGTCATTAGATCAAATCTCTGGTATAAGTTGCTGCCATGATCTCCACTGACATCAAAGTCAATGGAAATGTACACCAGTAGGTTGATGCAGAGCCAGTCTGCTGCCAATTTGGCATCAATGAACTTGATCATTCTGTCCCATCGTTTTACTACAAATCCTGACCTATCTCCTTCTTATTCATATTGTTCTCTTTTTATGCTTCTTATCTTTGGTAACTTGTACACTGACAACTAACGTATATTAGATTGGAGAAGCCATGATGCATAGTACAAGAAGTAAACACACATGTGGCCAACATAAATGCCAGCGGCCTTGCACATGGATCAGAAATACCATAATGCCATCCCTAACCAGTGTGATTCATAATTCCAGGAGTATCATGTACAACCCAATTACTGTAACCCCAGAACAGTCACACAAAACAAGAACCATGTTGTGTAGGAAGGGACCGCAGATGCTGATATTCACTGAAGATAGACACAAAGTGCTGGAGTAACACAGTGGGACAGGCAGCATCTCTGGAGAGAAAGAATTTGTGATGTTTCAGGTCGAGACCCTTCTTCAGACTCAAGAGTCAGGGGCGAAGGAGTCTCGAGATGTGGAAGAGTAAGATGTGAAAATGACAGATCAAAGCAGCCCATTGAGTAGGAAATGGAGAATGAATGGTTCATTGTTAGCTGAGGGGAAGGTGACAAGGGATACAAACAGTAAAATTAGTCAGAGGGACAATGAAACGTCAGAGAACTTGTCGGGGGAGGGATGGAGAAAGAGGGAAAGAGAGAGACTTGAAGTTAGAGAAATCAACGTTCATACCACTGGGCTGTGAGCTGCCCAAGCGAAATATGAGGTGCTGTTCCTCCAATTTGTGCTGGGCCTCACTAACAGTGGAGGAGGCCCAGGCCAGAAAGGTCAGTGTGGGAATGGGGGGGGGAGTTGAAGTGTTTAGCAACTGGGTGATCGCATTGGCCTCGGTGGACTGAGCGGTGGTCAGAACAATATTATTGGGATAGTAATGAACAGTCCAACCCCTTCTCTAGGAATGGCCATTTTCACTGGGACGTTACCTTGCCCATGCTTTAATGTAATTTATCTGCCATTTTAAACCTCATTGATAAATGTGCATCTTGCATAGTAAAAGTGAGCCTATCTGAAATTCTGCTACCTTTATCTTATTCGTACCAAGCCCTGTTCATCGATGTCTCTTGTGTCCACTTACCTCTATTGGCTCTCAGTCCATCAGAGACTCTGTTTTAAAACACAGAGTCTCATCTTTAAACCAACCAGAACCCTGCTTCTGTGCCTCCTGCAGCCCTCTGACTGTTTAGCAACTTCTGCGAGACATGACTCATGCATTTGCCGCTCCTTGCTCCCCGTCACTGGCAAATGTTGTATCAACCATCTTGCCCTTTGGTCTGGATTTTTATTCCTAAACCCCTCTGTTTCTCCTCGCCATCTTTCCTTTTTTAAATCCTCCTTAAACATAACCATGGTTCAAGTCTCATGTTTATTCACCTGTCATAATAGCTACTTCCAGATCTCGAAGCCAAAATTTGACTCATTATATTCCTGAGAAGAGCTTTGGGATTTTTTTCTAAAGAATTTATATAAATGTGGTAGAGAGAGCTGTGTGGAGAATTGAGCAGCTAGCTATAAACAGTGCAGCAGCAGTAACACGGCAAAAGGCACGTATAGATGTGCCACTTTAAGACAGCACAGATTTAATATGAGTCAAATATTGATCACGTGAAATAATAAAAATGGAATTAAAGACTGAAGATCAAGAATTCTTATAATTGGAAAAAAGGTTACAGTCAGAATTAAGTTGATATTAATAAAAGGAAAGTCTTGATTGATTTACAAAGATAATGTAGGTAAATCAGGGACAGATGTCTAGTAAGACCTTTAAAGCATTCCGAGTAAATTAAAACAGAAAGCATTGCAAAGATAGCATTGATAGTGAGGACTTGGGATCTGAAGGAAATTGCAGATATCAAAAGAAATAGTTGAGAAAATATAGCATCTTGCAGTTACTGTAATTGGATTTACAGTGGAATCCTGGGCTTTGTGATGGCTTAATGTTGGAGATGGAGATATGAGAATAATATAGAACTCGTAGAGGTAAATAAACGAGTGTAGATATTGGATAGGAGACCATGTCAATTATGCACTGAACACATCAGAGAAACAGAGTCGTGAAATTCCTGGAGTGTTAGGTTATTTTACATTAAACTTCAGGCTAACAAAGTGCTCAGCTTGAGCAGAGATGTACAGAGTTATTCTGTCTTGGTACAAATACAAAACTTAAAATTGCTAATAGAATATGTGACACTTTGTCAGTATTTTATTGGTATTAAAGTATAGACAAATCAGGTTATGATGTTGCAATGCTACAGCATAGTCTTGATGAAGAATCTTTTAACTCTGGTTTGAAATCCCAATATAGGGAACATCTGAATTTTTATGTGAAAGTCTGAGACTTTCTTGAGGAGGTAGTTCCACATCCTACAACGCACATGCTACAAGTGATAATTTAATATATACCAGATGGTCTTTAGTACCAACTTAACAGTTTAACACTGATATAATATATTATTTAGCTCCATCTGTCCTTCACTAATACAGAATACTTGATCAGACTAATTCTGATGGGCAGATCTCTTTGAATATTTAATATGTGAACATGAGGAATAGATCGAGTAAACACACAGATTCTCTTGCCCAGGGTAGGATGAATCGAGAACCAGATGACATTGGTTTAAGGTGAGGGGGAACAATTTAATAGGAACCTGAGAGGTAACTTTTTCATGCAAATGGTGGTAGGTGTATGGAATGAGCTGCCGGAGGAGGTAGTTGAGGCAGGGACCATCATTTAAGAAATATTTAAACAGGTACATGGATAGGACAGGTTTGGAGGGATTTGGGCCAAATGCAGGCATGTGGGACTAGTGTAGATGGGACATGTTGGCCATTGTGGGCAAGTTGGGCCAGAGCGCCTGTTTCCATGCTGAATGACTCTATGACTCTGTCAAATTGCAATTTTCCAGTTTGTTCCATCCTCACATCTCAGCTTTGGATGCTTTCATGACTCCTTCATAACCGGTGTAAAGATAGTGATCAGTACACGACTGAGCTGTACTGACCAGGATGATAATCGGAACCACCTCTACTCCCTCACCTCCTCTACCCAGCCAGTGTACTGGTGGCAGGTTGATGTTCCCTTCCATATTTACTGCTCTGTCAGCCGACCTTAAGCTGGGCTTTTACTTTGTAGCTCAAATGCCTTGCAATGGAAATAGAATGTGAATGTATCCCAAACTCTGGTGCAGGAACATAGAACAATGGAAAGTACAGTACAGGGACAGGCCCTTCAGCCCACAATGCCTGTGCCAAAACTGATCTCATCTGCCGGCACGATCCATATCCCTCCATTCCCTATATATCCACGTGCCTGTCTAAAAGCCTCTGAATGCCACTGTCATATCAATCTCCACTAACACTCCTGGCAGCGCATTCCAGGCACCCACCACCATCTGTGTAAAAATAATTCACCCGCACATCTCTGTTAAACCGCCCCTTTCACCGTAAAACTGTGCCTCCTAGGAGTCCCTTGAAACCAAATCTTTAACTTTTTCACTTGGCCTGAACATAAATGGCAATAGCAAAGGAAATGTTACTCTGTTGGTCCCATTGAAATAGTTCCCACTGACCTGAAACTCAACTGGGGCAGCCTCATAAATACAATGACCACAGGACAGGTCAAAGGCTGTGCATCCCGACATCCAAACCATCAAATGGCCAAGTCAGTAAATACAGAGAAAGATTCTTGATTAGTACGGGTGTCAGGGGTTATGGAGAGAAGGCAGGAGAATGGGGTTAGGAGGGAGAGATAGATCAGCCATGATTGAATGGCGGAGCAGCCTTTTGGGCCAAATGGCCTAATTCTGCTCCTATCACTTATGAACTTATAAGGTCAGGATTGTGATGGAATATTGTCCACTTGTTTGGGTAAGCGGCAACAATAACCTCAACTACTAGAGATATGGGCCAAACGCAGGCAGGTGGGACTAGTAGATGGGGTATGTTGATCGGTGTGGGATAGGGGACCTGAAGGGCCTGAAGGGCCTGATTAGCTGCTGTATGAGTCTGACTAAGAAACCCTGAAGTAATGAACCAATGAATTGTCACCCGAATCATTCACTCGCCCCATCAGTGACGCACCCCAGTTGCAACGTGTGCCGTCTACACCCAGTATATCCCTAACACAACCTCATACACATTTTATTGGGAAGATTTGGGAGAGTCTTTATCATCCAGAAGCACTGTCGCATTAAGTGTACGGGAATACTGAATACTTAATCATGTAGTGGATAGCACGCAACTAAAGCATTTTATTGTGCCTCAGTACGCGTGACAATAAACTAAACTAAATGTCCACTAAATACAAATTGGGGCTTCCCCTCCAAGCCCCCCCCCCCACCCATTCCTTCTCCCCACAGATGCTGCCTGACCCGCTGAGTTACTCCAGCTTTTTGTGTCTACCCTCCCTGCACACTAGAGACACTTTACGGTGACCCACCCTACTTGAAGCACAGAGGGCTTGGAGCCTGTGTGGGGGGCGGGCAGCTGTAGATGGGGCCGCGGCGAGAAGGTGAACAGCGCTGCCTGACTCGGGGGCTGTATCAGTCAGTGAGTGAGTGAGTGAGTGGCTGGCGATCAGTGTGGGGATGGGTGGATTAGAGCGACCTCCGGTGTCACCGCTCAGCGCTGCAAGGTGACGACTGCTCCCTGGATCCCTGGATCCCTGCTCCCTCCCTCCCTCCCTCCCCGCCCGCCCGGCAATGGCGTGGACAACCACCCTGCCATCCTCCACCGCTTCCGTCAATGGAGCTCCGCCAAATACTGACTCTTAAACACAACACTCCCAGACAGCATGTGCAGCGCGGAACTGCAGACACTGGTTTACACCGAGGATAGACAGAAAGTGCTGGAGTAACTCAGCGGGTCAGGCAGCCTCTGTGGAGAGAAGGAATGGGTGATGTTCCGGGTCGAGACCCTTCTTCAGTCTCGACCCGAAGCGTCACCTATCCATGTTCTCCACAGATGCTGCCTGACCCGCTGAGTTATGGTGCAGCAGCATCTATGGAGCTAAGGAAATAGGCAACGTTTCGGGCCGAAACCCTTCTGGAAATAGGCAACGTTTCGGGCCGAAACGTTGCCTATTTCCTTAGCTCCATAGATGCTGCTGTACCCGCTGAGTTACTCCAGCACTCTGTGAAACGTCACCTATCCATGTTCTCCACAGATGCTGCCTGACCCGCTGAGTTACTCCAGCACTCTGTGAAAGGTCACCTATCCATGTTCTCCACAGATACTGACTGACCCGCTGAGTTACTCCAGTATCTAGACACCAGGCGGCGGGAGCCAATCGCCCAGCGCCTGCACCCTATCATATTGGGTCCCACCGCATTGACTTACGAGCAAGGCTCGATGACATTGACTGTCTCCACCCAAAACGTCACCTATTCCTTCTCTCCAGAGATGTTGCCTGTCCCGCCAGGACTTTGTGTCCGCCTTAGGCTCGGTGGCATGTTTAGTTTAGAGGTACAGCACGGAAACAGGCCCTTCGGCCCACTGAGTCCACGCTGACCAGCGATCACCCGTTCACAATAGTTCAAAGTTCATCCACTCACTCCCTGCACATTAGGGGCAATTTACAGAAGCCAATAAACCAAAATATGTCACATATCCTCACGGGTTGAATTTAATTTGTGTTAAATGTGTGAAGTCTGAAGTTCAATATGATCAGCCATGATCATATTGAATGGTGGTGCTGGCTCGAAGGGCCGAATGGCCTACTCCTGCACCTATTTTCTATGTTTCTATGTTTCTGTGCAACTGGAGAAATGTGAGACACAAGAACTGCAGATGCTGGGCCCTTGAGCAAAACACAAAGTGCTGGAGGAACTCGGCGGGTCAGGCAGCATCTGTGGAGGGAACGGACAAGCAGTGTTTTGGGTCGGGACACTTCTTCAGGCTGATAAGAGGGTGGTTACTGGCGGTAAGGGCTTGTACTTCTCTGACATCCACAGATCAATGGTCATCTGTAGTACCACTCCCAGTACTTCCACATTAACTCCACGTTGAGACTCCTTGAATGAAAGCCTATTTCCTTAGAAGGCTTAGGAAGTTTGGCATGCCCCCAACAACTCCCACCAACTGCTACAAATGTGCTGTAGAAAGCAGTTTCTCACGAGGCATCGCAGCATGGTTTGGGAACAGCTCCATCCAAGACCGCAAGAAACTGCAGAGAATAATGGGCTCAGCCCAGACCATCACACAAACCAGCTTCCCTTCCATTGACTCCATTTATACCTCACGCTGCCTCGGCAAGGCCAGCAGCATCATCAAGGACGAGTCGCACCCTGGCCACTCCATGTTCTCCCCTCTCCCATCGGGACAAAAGGTACAGAAGTGTGAAAACGCACACCTCCAGATTCAGGGATAGTTTCTTCCCAGCTGTTATCAGGCAACTGAACCATCCTACCACAACTAGAGAGCGGTCCTGACTTTCCATCTACCTCATTGGTGACCCTCGGACCCTCGGTTTCTGAGTGGTGGCGCCATCAGGTGTGGCTGCCTCGCCTGCAGCTGTCTGTCCTTTCATTCTTTTTGTTATTTTTAGTCTGTTTTAAAGTTTGTTTTTGGAGGCCTTTTAGCCTTTTTTATGTGGGGGTAGGGGGAAACTGTTTTCTCAGTCACTTCCTGGTCGAGGATGCGACTATTCTCCGAGCCATATCTTCGCCCCCCCCCCTCCTCGCGGCCTAACGCCTGGATTGGCGGGCCTTTCCTGCCGGAGACCGGTAGAGCCTCAGCTTCAGCAGCAGCGCGGCACTGGATTCCATGGCGGAGCGAGCGATGCCTTACTGGGGTCGCTGTGTTGGAGCTCCGGAGTGCTGGGACTGCCGACTTTGAACATCGTGGAGCTGTGGTCAGCGGAGCTTCCAGCCACGGGCGCCGCTGACTTCCAGCTGTGGGCGGCGCTGACTTTAACATCGCGGAGCCCTGGGATCTCTCGACAAGGTCGCCGATGTTGAATCTCCGCCCAGCTCGGCCTGTGGACTTCGGAAGCCGCGGTCTCAGGTAGGAAGCGGCTGATTCGGAGGCTCCAGGCCGCTGAGAGTGTTCTTCCGTTCGTGGGCCTGAAACATCGGGCTCGAGGCGGCGACTGCGGAGGCCTCAATAGGCCCCGACCACGGGTGAACAGAGGAAGAGGACTGAACTTTGGTGCCTTCCCTCACAGTGGGAAACATTGATTCCGCTGTGGGGGGATGTTTTTTATGTTTTATGTTAAATTCTATAGTGTTGTGTTTATCTTATTTGTGTGCTTCAAATTTCACGGCACTAATTGGTGTGTGTGACAATAAATGTCCTTTGTTCTTTGTCTTTGATTGGTTTCACTGGCTTTATCTTGCATTAAACGTCATTCACATTATCCCCTTTATCCTGTATCTGTACACTGTGGA
This sequence comes from Amblyraja radiata, assembly GCF_010909765.2. Taxonomy (NCBI): domain Eukaryota; kingdom Metazoa; phylum Chordata; class Chondrichthyes; order Rajiformes; family Rajidae; genus Amblyraja; species Amblyraja radiata. The sequence goes on along the minus strand of NC_045986.1, from coordinate 31,509,761 downwards.
CGGCTCGATTGTAATCATGACCGTCAACAGGTTAGCACGCAACAAAAGCTTTTCACTGTACCTCAGTACACGTGACAATCAGTTTCAGTTTCAGTGTAGTTTATAGTCACGTACCGAGGTACAGTGAAAAGCTTTTGTTGCGTGCTATCTAGTCAGCAGAAAGGCAATACATGATTACAATCGATCCATTTACAGTGAATCATTGTTGAAGTAAGAAATATTGTTGTCAGAGTAGAGATTTAAGCGATGTAATTGTGCTTGTAGTGGCTAGCACATCTGTGGCTAGCGTGCAAGTAGTCGCTGGGTTGGCAGCAGGTCTTCTGAAACTAAACTCAAACTAATAAAGAGCCAACAGAATCTTGAAGATAGACACAAAATGCTGGAGTAACTCAGTGGGACAGGCAGCATCTCTAGATAGGAGGAATGGGTGATGTTTTGGATCGAGACTCTTCTTCAGACTGAGGAGACTTCTATCCCAGTCACCCATTCCTTCTCTCCAGAGATGCTGCCTGTCCCGCTGAGTTACTCCAGCATTTTGTGTCTATCTTCAGTGTTTCCTCTTCCTACAGATTTCACCGTTTTAATCACCTATTTATCCTATCTTTCCCTCTGCTCCCAGCAGAGTAATTCTCATGTGTCTAATTTCACCGTGTAAATAGTCTTTCATCACAGACACTGTTCCAGTAAACCTAGCCTGCATTCTTTCTTTAGACCTTGATATGTGCAATGCCCAGAAATGACCATAATCTTCCACTGGCAGGCAAACCAATATTCTACATGGTTTTAACATAATGTTGTTGTTCTTTCTGCACTTATACTTCTGCCAACAGATGTGTGATACTTTTAATTAATATTTCAGATTACCACTGTTACTTCCACTACATCATCCACCCACTAAGATCGGACAGACGAAATTAGTTTATTTACAACTTAAGGGCACTTAACTGCAAAACAAAAGTCACACAACCTCTATTAAGACGTCCCTAGAATCCTAACATTGCTGTGCAACATTAGAACAAAAATGAAGGTGAAGAGAACACTTGCTCTTTGTTTTTAGAACAGCTTGGACTATTTTGGCACCAGCCAGACCCCTCGCATGCCAAACCCAGGTAACTGGGCACTGTTTGACTTCATAAATGGCATTCAATTGGATTGCATTTTTTAACTAAAATATTTATATCAAAATATTCCTATATTACACCAGTGACTATACTTCAAAAGTACTTCATCAGTTGAAAAGAGTTTTGCAATGACTTGAAAGCTTCTCTAAAGGTTGCTAAATACATTTGTTGTTGTAGAAAATCTCTTATTGCCATGATGTGAATGAGATGTTGAGTAGCTCCCACTAGATTTTCAACCATAATCCTCCATTAAACATAAATATGATAGCATTTATAAAAATATTCATTCCCATTCCTTTGGACAATTAGTCACAGGGTACTAGAATCTTCAGCATGGCCTGTCGGCCCATTCAACCACACCACCACTGTCCTCCCTTCTAGTTCATTCTATCATCCACCACTTGATCCACAACCTTTTATGAAACATAGAAACATAGAAATTCTATTAAATCCACTTTCACCACACTTTAAGACAGTGCATTTCATATCCATATCATAAGTTCATAGGTCATAGGAGCAGAAGTAGGCCATTCAGCCCATCAAGACTATTCCGTATCATTGCAACTAGAGTCTTTCATTTCTCATGTTACTGCTGGTACTTTTGCTAACAACCTGCCGACTAAATGTGTTTCCTCTTGTGTCTGATGGTGTCTCGACTCGAAACGTCACCTATTCCTTTTCTCCAGAGATACTGCCTGACCTGCTGAGTTACTCCAGCATTTTGTGTCTATCTTTGGTGTTTCCTCTTCCTACTGTTTCTCTTTTACTCAAAATAGGTGCAGGAGTAGGCCATTCAGCCCTTCGAGCCAACACCAACATTCAATATGATCATGGCTGATCATCCAAATCAGTATCCCGTTCCTGCTTTCTCCCCATATCCTTTGATTCCATTAGCCCTAAGAGCTATATCTAACTCCCTCTTGAAAACATCCAGTGAATTGGTCTACACTGCCTTCTGTGGTGACATTGCAATATGGGAGAGTGGGCAGAGAAGAAGCAAATGGAATATAGTGCAGCAAACTGTGGAGTCATGCATTTTGGTCATAGGAATAAAAGGCTTAGACTATTTTCTCAATGGGGTGAAAATCCAGAAATCAGAGGTGGAGTGCTGGAGCAGGATTCCCAAAAAGTTATTTCCAAGTCGAATAGGTAGTAAGGATGGCAAACGCAATGCTAGCATTTATTTCAAGAGAGATAGAATAAATAAACAGGGATGTAATGCTGATGCTCTATAAGGCGCTGGTCAGGCAGCATTTGGAGTGTTGTGAGCAATTTTGGGCACCATATCTGAGGAAGGATGTGCTGGCTCTGGACAGGGTCCAGAGGAGGTTTACAAGAATGATCCCAGGAATGAGTGGGTTAACATATGATGAGTGTTTGACGGCACTGGGCCTGTACTCGCTGGAGTTTAAAAGGATGAGTGGGTACCTCATTGAAACTTACCGAATAGTGAAAGGCTTGGATAGAGTGGATGTGGAGAGGGTGTTTCCACTAGTGGGAGAGTCTAGGACCGGAGGTCATAGCCTCAGAATTAAAGGTCATTAAATCCCCAGAGCATGGTGATCTGCATCCCAGGGTACTCAAGGAGGTGGCTCTAGAAATCGTGGATGCATTGGTGATCATTTTCCAATGTTCTATAGATTCTGGATCAGTTCCTGTGGATTGGAGGGTAGCTAATGTTATCCCACTTTTCAAGAAAGGAGGGAGAGAGAATACAGGGAATTATAGACCAGTTAGCCTGACATCAGGGGTGGGGAAAACGCTGGAGTTGATTATCAAAGATGTAATAGCGGCACATTTGGATAGCAGTAACAGGATTGGTCCAAGTCAGCATAGATTTACGAAGGGGAAATCATGCTTGACACATTTTTTGAGGATGTAACAAGAAAAATGGACAAGGGAGAGCCAGTAGACATAGTGTACCTGGACTTTCAGAAAGCCTTTGATAAGGTTCCACATAGGAGATTATTGAGCAAAATTAGAGCACATGGTATTGGGGGTAGAGTGCTGACATGGATAGAGAAGTGGTTGGCAGACAGGAAACAAAGAGTCGGGATTAACGGGTCCCTTTCAGAATGACAGGCAGTGACTAGTGGGGTGCCGCAAGGCTCGGTGCTGGGACCGCAGCTATTTACAATATACATTAATGATTTAGATGAAGGAATTAAAAGTAACATTAGCAAATTTGCAGATGACACAAAGCTGGGTGGCAGTGTGAACTGTGAGGAGGATGCTATGACGATGCAGGGTGACTTGGACAGGTTGGGGGAGTGGGCAGATGCATGGCAGATGAGGTTTAACGTAGATAAATGTGAGGTAATCCCCTTTGGAGGCAAGAACAGGAAGGCAGATATTATCTGAATGGTGTCAGGTTAGGCAAAGGGGAAGTACACCGAGACCTGGGTGTCCTAGTACATCAGTCACTGAAAGTAAGCATGCAGGTACAGCAGGCAGTGAAGAAAGCTAATGGCATGTTGGCCTTCATAACGAGAGGATTTGAGTATAGGAGCAAAGAGGTCCTGCTGCAGTTGTACAGAGCCCTGGTGAGACCACACCTGGAGTATCGTGTGCAGTTTTGGTCTCCTAATTTGAGGAAGGATATTCTTGCTATTGAGGGAGTGCAGCAGAGGTGCACGAGGTTAATTCCCGGGTTGGCGGGACTGTCAAATGATGAAAGAATGGAGCAACTGGGTTTGTATACTCTGGAATTTAGATGGATGAGAGGGGATATTATAGAAACATATAAAAGTATTAAGGGATTGGACACGCTAGATGCAGGAAACATGTTCCCGATGTTGGGGGAATCCAGAACCAGCGGCCACAGTTTAAGAATAAGGGGTAGGTCATTTAGAACTGAGATGAGAAAAACTTTTTCACACATAGAGTTATGAATTTGTGCAATTCTCTGCCTCAGAAGGCAGTGGAGGCCGATTCACTGGATGCATTCAAAGAGAGTTAGATAAAGCTCTTAGGACTAGCAGAATCAAGAGGTTTGGGAGAAGGCAGGAACAGGGTCCTGATTGTGGATGATCAGCTATGATCACATTGAATGACGGTGCTGACTTGAAGGGCCGAATGGCCTACTCCTGCACCTATTGTCTATGTATCTATGAGATGAGGATGAATGTTTTTAGTCAGAGGGTGGAATTCATTGTCACAGAAGGCTGTGGAGGCCATCAATGGATATTTTTAAGGCAGAGATAGACAGATTCTCAATTTTTAAGGGTGTCAAGGGTTATAAGGATAAGGCAGGAGAATGGAGTTAAGGAGGAGAGATACATCAGCCATGATTGAATGGCGGAGTAGACTTGATGGGCTGAATGGCCTAATTCTGCTCCCATCACTTATGAACTTATGTCAAAGTGATTCAAGTATTCATCTGGACACTTCATAGACGCTGCTGATGACCCGGCTTTAACCACGATCTCAGGCTATAGAAGTTATTATGGGACACTAATCATTCACTCTCCTTTTACAGAATGAGTTATAAAACCACCTGCTGGCATTTCATGTTATCCCAATGTCACAATCTCCTGACATAAGTACCCACGTTAGCAAGCTTTTAGTGAGTCATTTTCATTACAGTATTCATTCATTTGTTTGAACTTCACATTATTGGCCCTCAATACTTGTGTTGGCTTTCTGAAAGAGATTTCAACGAACTTTTAGTCTCGTGCCGTCTCTCCATATCCAAACGTTCCTTGCCATATTTCATGCATATTCGTTTTAAAAAGCTGTCATGGATTTTCACCATTATTATTGTATATTCTCTGTCAATAATACACTGTACCCCTCCACTTCTGTCATTCTGAAGAAGGGTCCAGACCCGAAATGTCATCTATCCATGTTCTCCACAGATGCTGCTGCACCCGCTGAGTTACTCCAGCACTCTGTGAAACATCACCTATCCATGTTCTCCACAGATGCTGCCTGACCCGCTGAGTTACTCCAGCACTCTGTGAAACGTCACCTATCCATGTTCTCCACAGATGCTGCCTGACCCGCTGAGTTACTCCAGCACTCTGTGAAACATCACCTATCCATGTTCTCCACAGATGCTGCCTGACCCGCTGAGTTACTCCAGCACTCTGTGAAACGTCACCTATCCATGTTCTCCACAGATGCTGCCTGACCCACTGAGTTACTCCAGCACTGCATTCTATCCTTCCTTCATTCTTTTGGTGATGAGCTGAAGATTGTTCAATCTAGATACCACACAATGACATGCAAATAAATCGTGTTCCAGCACGTAAGGAGATGGCCTCATTCCTGGCTTCAGGAAGTACCTTCTTCAAGTGAACAAATACAACAGCAGCAAATAGCCATGTTACAGAGTCATACAGCATGGAAACAGGCCCTTCGGCCCAACTTGCCCACACCAGCCAACATGTCCCATCTACACTAGTCTCACCTGCTGTGAGAGGACAGGGGGGTTCAACTTTAAGCATCCCTCTTCGAGTCAACAGAATCATTTATGTGCAACTTTCCTTGAGTTCAGGGAGGCGTGGATTAGGGTTAGGCCTAACCCACTAAATAAAAGATAAAGAATGCATCAGTCACATGCACAAATGTTGAAAGAGGTTGAGAGCGAGATGGGATTTTTTAACCACATGGCTTTAAGGTGGCGTCATCATAACCTTGGCTGATTCCCTCTGGATATTCATTCCTCTCCAGTTGTACGGATGATCCTTACATCATCCCACCCAAATGAGCAACTTATCCAAACGCCTGGTCATTGCTACTATTGTGCATCATTTTTGATTTGTCTCTGTTCAATCTTTGTAGATCCACAACTTTCATTCTTTCCAGCATCTTAGATGGCTGACTCAGACATATTACACGTTCTGGTGCCCACGTGCGTCACCAATCTATTGGACAATGGTGTCAGGAGAGGGATCACTGCTGAGGTTCCCCAATCTCTACAAAGTGCTTTTCTTCACCAGACTAGCTGTATTGGAGTGATGAATAAAACTGTGACTGTTCTATTTCCCTCTACAGTTTGGGGCGCTGAGCACATATGTAACACTATTATTGTCATCCCTCACAATTAAGCTAACTAAGTGCAGATTGATATACCCTGATATGTACAACACCTGGCTGGGAATTTACCAGCCAAACCATTGAGGGTTCTTATTCATATCTAACTGAATAATAACAGTCATAGTGGCAAATTGTGCTGTAATTTATATTCACAGTACCCACTTAACAGTAGAGTTCTTATTTCCTGTCTCATATTTCCAAATGCTAATTTGTTAATTAGTTGTATATGCGACACTTTTTCACTTCATTAATCATCATCTAGACTAGCCACTCTAAATCCACTCTGCAAACTCATATTGCTGGCAAAAAAATAATATTTTAACACTATTTTGTGCACCGCACTCCATTTACGCTTTAAATTTATGCCCATCACTGAAAGAATATTTCTAAGTACCACAGAATGATGCAGTGGGTGTACACTTGCTTTGAATCTGGCGTAAGCAGATAGATGAATGAGCATTGCTTTTGTCGGCTAGCATTTAGGGTGCTGTGTAAAATGAGGTTTGATTTTCAGATCCTAGAAAGTATGAAGATGTTCATATTCAACACTAATTCAGTCCATGGGCTAATCATATCCAGAGGTGTTAGGGTGAGTGTTGTACATGGAAGAATGGCACATTTATTGCAAATGGGAGCCAGGTACATTTCGGGGTCAGGGTGGAGGCAGTTTTGTTCAGTATATAATTGACCCGAGAGTCTCGATATTTCTGTGGGTGCTTGAAATGAAATAGGAACAAAAGTTCCCAATAAAAAAAGGTGTGATGGAAAATGTAACAGCTCAGTTACTGTGGCTGTCATGTAAGAAATTGCTTCAATTAACGTTTCACTTGAGTTGAAAAAATAAGGCAAATCCTGAAGAAATATATCTTTGCTTTAGCAGAGACCCCCGAGAACTTTCTCTAATAATACTCAAAGTCCCATTATTGCTGAAGTATGTACTGGTCTATCATGGAGTGGATTTCTGGCTGCTGTGTGTTCTCCAGGGACCACGGAAGGTCTACTCGGGGCAGAGAAGGCATACCACTTTGCTGGTCTTTGTAGGGTTTTCATTCAGTTAATTAATCTGACAACATGTTTGTTGACATCCAGTAGTGAGGTCTGTGCCTCTGACTAGCTGCTGTCCATGTTTGTTGACATCCAGTAGTGAGGTCTGTGCCTCTGAATAGCTGCTGTCCATGTTTGTTGACATCCAGTAGTGAGGTCTGTGCCTCTGAATAGCTGCTGTCCATCCCAGCGCTGCCCATCAGTAAGGCGTGTTTTGGTGGAGCTCTGAACAGTCAGAAGTAACAGAGACATCTCCTTCACATTCCTGCTCATTTTGCTGAGGTTTAGAGTCATACAGTCATACAGTGTGGAAACAGGCCCTTCAGCCCAACTTGCCCATACCAGCCAACATATCCCAGCTACACTAATCCCACCTGCCTGCGTTTGGTCCATATCGCTCCAAACCTGTCCTAACCATGCAGCTGTCTAACTGTTTCTTAACCATTGGGATAGTCCCTGCCTGAACTATCTTGTTCCATACACCCACCACCATCTGTATGGAAAGGTTTCCCCTCAGATTCCTATTGAATCTTTTCAACCTAAACCTATGTCCTCTGGTCCACAATATCCCTACTCTGGGCAAGAGAGTCTGTGCATCTACCCGATCTATTCCTCTCATAGTTTTATACACCTCTATAAAATCGCCCCTCATCCTCCGGCGCTCCAAGGAATAGAGTCCCAGCCTACTCGACCTGTAGCTCACACCCTCTAGTCCTGGCAGCATCCTCATCAATCTTCTCTGTACCCTTTCCAGCTTGGCAGCATCTTTCCTTTAACATGGTGTCCAGAACTGAACACAATACTCTAAATGCAGCTTCGCAAACATCTTATATAACTGCAACATGACCTCATAACTTTTATACTCAATACCCTGACTGATGAAGGCCAATGTGCCAAAAGGCTTTTTGACCACCTTATCTACGTGCAGCTCCACCTTCAAGGAACCATGTACCTGCATTCCTAGATCCCTCTGCTCTATAATACTCCCCAGAGCCCTACCATTCACTCACTGTGTAGATCAGGCAACTGAAATATTCTATCAACAACTAGGGAGCAGTCCTGAGCTACTATCTACCTCATCCGAGACCCTCAGTCTACCTCCAATCAGACCTTACTGGACTTTATCTAGCACTAAACATTAGTATCATGTATCTGTACATTGCAGACGGCTCGATTGTAATCATGTATTGTCTTTCCGCTGACTGGTTAGCGCGCAACAAAAGCTTTTCACTGTACCTCGGTACATGTGACAATAAACTAAACTGATACAAATACCTTCAACTCTTGATTGAGAATGGCCAGTTTAGCAATGGAAATAAATGACGGCCAGTATCCATGAAACAGATTTCAAGAGAGAGAGAGGAAAACACGAGAGAAAACATTGGTGGCAGGGGTTGAATTCCACATTGAAAAGTTGCCTCATATTCCTGTTATACATTATTATTCATAACATTGGTGTGTTTTATTTTCTTCTGGAACAATACTTATTAAGAGAAATGGTTATATCTGTAACAGTTTATTGCTCTGGTTAAAAATCACTAGTATTAACTGAGTGAGGCCAGACCAATGTTAAAAAGAGATAAATTCCCTCTGGGAATAAATAATACTTTTTGTTGGAAAAAGCTTTAATTAAAATGGAGCAATCCAACTGGTGCATCCAATTGGCCATACATCATGTTGGAGAGTTTGTAGAATATAGTTTACATGCTGAAATATTTAAAAGGCTCATCATTGTAAGATCTTTGTTCCTGATATGAAGCTCTTGAAAAAGATAGAGGTTAAAAACTATCACCCACGGATCTGGCTCTGAAATGAAGGCGTTGACCTCAGCTCTGATGGTCATCCAACTGCTCTAGTTGGCTTCAGCAGCTCTGGGTGTGAGAAGGGAAAATGAGCCAGGATTTCCACTGAGCCTTGGTGGGAAATTTGTGTGTGTATGGATTTCACATGAGGGCAGGGTTGGTGACAACCAGCCGTGTGGTGCCTACATGCCCACTCCTCTCAGGCCTACAGTGATTACAAGGCAAAGGAAGCTCTTTGAACCCAGCAAACCCAGCCCTTATCAGAGGGAAGGAAAGGAAATATAAGGATTAAAATAAATCTATTTGCAATGTTCAAAGCAGATAAACAGTCTGAAATTTGATAATAAGAAACCTCAGTTCTGGTTTAATAAGATTACAGTTCTGTTATTAGCATGGAACTGGTTCGTTCTTAGCTATCATCTCGTGGCTTAATCAGCTTCACGTTCTTACCCACCAGCCATTAAGTAACATGATCTGAAACAGTGGTGATCTTTGTTGGCCCCTCAGTTACCGAGCAGTAAAAGAGTAGATGGCTTTATTTATGGGGTTCATTTTGCAGTCGGTTATGGTCTTCGACCAGTTTGGAGGGAATCGGGTGGCAGGGGGTTAGTGGGGATGTTGGGGGGTGGGGGGGGGGGAGTGAGGCTGGGGTCATTGAAGCCATCACAGCATCAGGAGAACTCTGAATAATTCTGCTTTCTAAACAGGGTTGATATAAATAGTTGCAAGCAAACACTAGACAATTATTTCCTGCAGCAGTCTTGTATGATGAGTCTCAGATTTTGAGTGGAGTTTTAAAGCTCCCATCACATGTATTCTATTGTGTCAATTATGCATCCAAAACCACCTTGCCTTAATACAAATAAATAGACCACTAGAACTGAGAAAAAAATATTATTTAACAACAAGATAGCTCTCAAACAGTGTGTGTAAACGTCAGAAACAAGGACAACAATTTCTGTAGATACAACAGTTCAAGCAGTGACTGTGGAGAGAGAAATAAAAGTAAGGATGATCCATCGACTGGAAAAGGTAGCAAGCAGGTGTGTTTTAAATTGCAGAGGGGGTGAGGATGAATAGTCTATTCATTGTGGAGGCTTTTGGAAGTAGAAGGTGGGGACATTGGGAACCTTGTGCTTGTTTTGACTGGGAAGAGGGGGGGTAAGGGTTGAAGTGGAGGAAAGAGGGGGATGTCGTCGAGAGATCTGTCCAACAAGAAAGAGGGAAATCAAGATTAAAGGGTAAAAGAGACATCTCAGAAACACTGGTGTGGGAAGGAATATCGTCGGAACACATAGTCATAGGTTCCAGGAGCAGAATTAGGCCATTCGGCCCATCAAGTCTACTCTGCCATTCAATCATGGCTGATCTATCTCTCCCTCTCTCAACCCCATTCCCCTGCCTTCTCCCCACAACTCCTGACACCTGTACTAAACAAGAATCTATCTAACTCTGCCTTAAAAATATGTATTGGCTTGGCCTCCATAGCCGTCTGTGGCGATTAATTTCACAGATTCATCACCCACTGACTAAAGAAATTCCTCCTCTTCTCCTTTCTAAAGGTACGTCTTTTATTCTGAGGGAAAGTTTAGTCCTAGACTCTCCCACTAATGGAAACATCCTCTCCACACCTACTCCATCCAGGCGTTTCACTATTCAAATATAATAGAGATGGGGAAATTGGGTGAATTTCCCATTAAATGGCAGGACCCATACACTTAGCTTGCTCCTAAACGGAAATCTAACTGGACATCGTGCACCAGCATAAATCTACAACACTTCTGGGGTGACTATGAAACAGAAGCCAGTCGTGTTACTTAGTTCTGCCTATGTTTCTCCGCTCTGTGCAGGCACTGCTACATCCTGTGTGTGTCTACAATGCAGTTAAATAACCAGTGTCATATCTTTGAACGCAGGAACAAGAGAAGCAGCCTTTGTGTATGCAATCTCCTCCGCTGGAGTGGCCTTTGCAGTTACTCGTGCCTGTAGCAGCGGAGAGCTGGAGAAGTGTGGCTGTGATCGGACAGTCCATGGAGTGAGCCCTGATGGTAATTCCAAACATGTTGCTTCACGTGGGGACCTGGCTGGGTAGAGACACTACACACCATTCACCTGTAAAGACCTGTGTTCTGAACTGGGGAAATTGACTTTATTCCTTGGAGCGCAGGGGGGTGAGGGGTGATCTTATAGAGGTGCAAAAATCATGAGAGGAATAGATCAGGTAGACGCACAGAGTCTCTTGCCTAGAGTAAGGGAATCAAGAATCAAAGGGCATTAGTTTAAGGTAAAGGGGGAATGATTTAAAAGGAATCTGAAGAGTAACGTTTTCACACAAAAGGTGGTGGGTGTATGGAACGAGCAGCCAGAGGAGGTAATTACGGCAAGGACTATCGCAATATTTAAAAGTAATTAGATAGGTACGTGGATAGGATAGGTTTAGGAGGATATGGGCCAAAAGCAGGCAAGTGGGACTAGTGTAGATGGGACATGTTGGTTGGTGTGGGGCAGTTGGGGCAAAGGGCTTGTTTCCACATTGTATGACTCTACGACTATGACTGGAGAAGGGGAGGGTCGCATTTGCTTTCAAAAGTCGGCTACAAAATAAGTTTCACCAGTTTCAATCCAGGTGCGCATTTCAAATTAACTATAATCAGGAAAAATTTCACAGGTCTAACAGCAGTTGTGGATTTTCTGTGTTGAATTTAAGATTTCCAGCATCTGTCGTATTTTGTTTTGTGATCATAATCTGGTATTGATTGAGGCAGTGGAATGGCTGGTATGAACAAAATCACGCGTAGTACACCCTTTCCTCAGGTTGGAGCGAGACCAGTTGTTAGAAGCAAGGGTTTGGAACAACTCATTTTCTAACTTTTGGTCTGGCCAAGTATTTGATGACGATACTCAGAGCATGAGAGAGAAAACAGTCCATTTTCCAATGCTAATATTCATTGTGAATGAACACCCAGGAAAATTCCCTTCCTTGTGTTTTATCATCATATAAGTATTTTGTGTTTGAAACAGGTAGAGGAAGGAATAATGCATGACTTACAGTAAACACCAAGGTATATTCCCCCTCTTTCCAACCCAAAGTCTCTGAGATGCAACTTTCTTCCATTGTTACTCTCCACTTAGGAGTCTGAGTGTTTACCATGCATTTGGGGACATTATTAAATGCTTGAAGAGGGAGGTTCAAACATATCCTCTTCCTCTTCATTCCTCCATGCCCTATGAATGTACGGGACAACTCACCAGCTACGTTTTATAAGACCAGCTTACTCCTAGAAATCATGAGCAACTGTAACTTGAAACAACTGCTTTAGACTAAAATCAGTACTTTCTGCCTGTTTTAGGGAATGAACAAGCCATTTAATGCAAGTACAAACATCTTGCGGTATTTGTGAAAATGTGTATTTGATTGGCGTCTCTTTTGTATATTACAATTATCCAAAAATGTGCAGTTTTGATCGTGTTTTTTTTTCCAGAGAGTGGTATTAATCTATCGGGTTTAATTCAGGTCAGCTGCTTGGAGTCTGTTCAGAGAGATAGTTAGGCTAGACGGCTAAGGATGGTGAGGAGAAAGAAGTAAATGTTTATCACTTAAAACCCAAGTCAAAGTCAGGATGAGGGGCAGCTCGTGGACCGTGTGATTAAAACCAGCAGCTGAAGTAAACTCCAGGCATGCTATAAATCTACTTAGTTGATTAATCAAATAAAAACATTCCCTCTTGCAAATGGAGAGCTATTAAAAAAAAGTTAAAGGAACCAAATAAAATGTATCATTGTTTTTTGCTTTGCTGAAGTTGTGTGAAAAGGCAATTGATCAGTAATTTGACTCCTCGGTACATCAGGAACCAGGAAGTGTAAACATGTTTGTTCATTTTGTTGTGCATGCTGTAAAAAGAGCCCAGGAAATTAAACAAACGTCACTGCAGCATTTTGAAACAGGCGGCTATATATGGGAGTCTGCCGTTTACCGTCACTGTTAGGGAATTGATTTTATTTGGCTTCAAGGCCACGATGAGAATAGCACAATGTACGATTTGAACCATTTTCCACTGCAGTAAGGACAGGAGTAATGATGAGAGGGGTGGAGCGAAGGATTTTTGTGGAGGATACATAGCTACAATTTACATTTTGTTCCAAAGCTTGTTCCTTGAGAACTCAGTGAGGAATTTCCAACTGTTTTTCTCAAGGTGGCTAGTTTTAGTTTATATTCCTTTTGCACCCCACATGGCAACATAACCAGGACTTCAGAGAATGGCACGAGGTTAAAAAGTATTTTGGATGGGGAGAACTTGATAAACTTGGAGGAATTCTGGTATGTCATGTATACTGCACAACATATCAATGTTCTCATGAACTGAAAATCTGGAAAACATTGATCATAAAAATTAATGTGAAACTATTAATTAGCCAATCTGAGAAAGAATATATTGTGACTCTTAGATTTTGATTTTTTTTTCCTTGCATAACTCAGCCTTGAAAATATCTGGATTACTCTCTATGAATTAGATGAACTTTCATTCCAATTATTTTTTTTATTACTGTTGTACGTAGGTTTTCAATGGTCGGGCTGTTCTGATAACATCGCTTATGGCGTGGCCTTTTCCCAGTCTTTTGTGGATGTACGGGAACGAAGCAAAGGAGCTTCTTCCAGCAGGCCACTGATGAACCTGCACAACAACGAGGCAGGAAGGAAGGTACGTGATCTACGATCCCAAACCCCCAACTCCAACGCAAATACCAACAAGCTTCAACTTTGCCACTTTAGCGGGTCAGACAGCATCTCTGGAGAAAAGCAATAGGTGACGTTTCAGGTCAAGACCCTTCTTCAGATTAGACATCTGTCACTTTATTGAATTAATTATTCTTTTTCTATTATTTTCGTACTCTTCCACTCTTTTCGTACTTCCCACTCTAGTTTCATGTTTCATGCAACTTGTGTTTTATGACTGTTGGCGGACCAATGTCCCTCCTGGGATAAATAAAGTTATATTGTATCGTATTGTATAACAATTTGACTTTGGGAAAATATAGATAATTTCCAGGAAAATAAGGGTGATATAGCTGGCTAATTAATACTGTGGTATTAAGTTGCCAATTTCTGACAATAGTTATTAGTTAGAGTAATAACGAAGCTCCAACTTGTAATCCTTAAGACTAAGACATTTTCGTAGATCAAGGCATAATTGCTTAACCTTGCATAAATTACATGATTTTCAACCATATGCTTGAGATGTGGAGCAGCCATGAGCTAAACGTGTTAGAGGAATATTGTGGCGTTGGAGATTCATCCTCAATTTAATTTGAGTAAATTGTTTCTTCTATTCCCCTTCCCCTTCCCCCCCCCCCCCCCCCCCCGCTTCAACATGCCTGGCTCTTGCCCCCCCCCCCCCCCCCCCCCCCCCCGCTTCAACATGCCTGGCTCTTGCCCCCCCCCCCCCCACCTGCTTCAACTTGCCCGGCTCTTCGTCCCCCACCCCCACCCCCCCTGCTTCAACTTGCCTGGCTCTTCGTCCCCCACCCCCACCCCCCCTGCTTCAACTTGCCTGGCTCTTGGTCGTGCAAAATATTGTTTATTGTTTGGTTTATTATTTAGTTTATCATTGTCACGTTTACCGAGGTTCAGTGAAAAGCTTTTTTGTTGCATGCTATCCAGTCAAAGAAAAGACTATATAAGATTACAATTGAGTAGTCCACAGTGTATAGATACAGGATAAAGAGAATGACATTTAGTGCAAGATAAAGCCCAGTAAGGCCTGATTAAATATAATTCGAGGGTCTCCATTGAGGTAGGTGGTAGCTCACGACCACTTTCTAGTTGGTGATAGGATGGTTCAGTTGCCTGGCAGCAGCTGGGAAGAAACTGACCCTGAATCTGGAGGTGTGCGTATTCAAACTTCTGTACTTCTTGCCTGATGCCAGAGGGAGAAGAGGAAGTGACCGGGGTGAGACTGGTCCATGATTATGTTGCTGGCCTCGCTGAGGCAGAGTGAAGTGTAGATGGAGTAAATGGAAGGGAGGTTGGTTGTGTGGGCTACGTCAACAACTCTGCAATTTCTTGCGGTCTTGGATGGAGCTGTTCTCAGATATTGATGAGATATTTCTGTTTTAAAAATCAGGAGAAGCATGCCTGTGTTTTTTCTCTCTCCTCATCTAAATGCCATAGAGGGAGTGCAGAGAAGGTTCACCAGACTGATTCCTGGGATGTCAGGACTGTCTTATGAAGAAAGACTGGATAGACTTGGTTTATACTCTCTAGAATTTAGGAGATTGAGAGGGGATCTTATAGAAACTTACAAAATTCTTAAGGGGTTGGACAGGCTAGATGCAGGAAGATTGCTCCCGATGTTGGGGAAGTCCAGGACAAGAGGTCACAGCTTAAGGATAAGGGGGAAATCCTTTAAAACCGAGATGAGAAGAACTTTTTTCACACAGAGAGTGGTGAATCTCTGGAACTCTCTGCCACAGAGGGTAGTCGAGGCCAGTTCATTGGCTATATTTAAGAGGGAGTTAGATGTGGCCCTTGTGGCTAAGGGGATCAGAGGGTATGGAGAGAAGGCAGGTACGGGATACTGAGTTGGATGATCAGCCATGATCATATTGAATGGCGGTGCAGGCTCGAAGGGCCGAATGGCCTACTCCTGCACCTAATTTCTATGTTTCTATGTTTCTAAATGCATGGAGACTAGTGATGGAATGCAAGGTGCTAATGCAAGCCCAGGACATTTATTGCTGGATAAGCTTGCTGAGGTATTGGGCTCTGTTTTAATAGAAAGGCTTTCACTCAAGGCATGAATACTGAGGTAACCTCCCCCACATTACCTTCTCCCATCTCCTCAAGCAAGACTAATGTTGGAATCACAACGACATGATTGCACGTAATGGCCCATGGCCACATATTGGAGAGGAGGTGCATCTAAATTATGATTATAACGTTATTGTGGAATTTTGACATATAATCTACAGACAAAGTCATAATATCTAGTTTTATGTAGTCTGCTTCCATTACTTCAATGTCACATAGCTCAAATTATCTAACCATTACGACACCAAATTCTCACTTTGCTGTGTTGTTTACATAGTTCTGTTGGAACTGTTGAATCATTCAATATTTCCAGTACAAACAACGGCTGAATTATTAAATGTAGATAACATTCTAAATCAGTGGAGTAATCGGATATCATTTAATTTTTATTATCCAAGAAATTCTGTAAACAATGTGTTGATTGCCTAATATTTAGTTACATTATCCCTCTTCAAAATGTTCATCGCTGGTTTAATATTTGCTGATATTATTCGTGTGATGTTTATTATGTTAAAATAAGATATTTTTGACAAAATATGATTCTGCCTCAACTCCTTTGTTTCAACAAGGTACTCCACATTTTCAACTTGAAAATGTCTGAGTTTTGTTTTCAAGCAATCTTTGTTTTAGATAAGCGTTATAGAGTAATAGTTTCAGACAACATGAAGACAAACTCTGGAGTAATAGAGTAATAGCTTCAGACAACATGGAGACAAACTCTGAGACCACACTGCCCTAGACTAAATCCCCGTCCACACTACCCTATCCACACTAATCTCATTTCATTCACCCCAAATTTCTTTCAACCTCCCTTGCACCTCACCGTCCCCCACCCACCTTCACTCAGATTCTACAGTTCATCTACGTACTAGGGGCAACTTTCAGTGGTCAATTGCAAGATTAATGATCATCTTGAATAAGAAGTTACTGTGGTATTGCCAGACATTCATTGTGACTGAACCCCCCCCCCCCCCCCACCCCCCAAATGAAATATGACAGTCAGTTCAACTGTAGTCTTTTCCCAATTTGATTTAACCTGCAGAACATGAGTCTGGTACAAAGATTCCCTTCTACTGAATCAACGATTCACAAGGGCCTGCATGACAGAACTGTAGGACACATTTTTTAGTTTAGTCCAGTTCAGTTTTATTATTGTCCCGTGTACCAAGGTACAGTGAGAAGCTTTTTGTTGCGTGCCATCCAGTCAGCGGAAAAAATATACATGATTACAGTCCAGTGTATGGATACAGGATAAAGGGTAAGATCAACTCAGATGTCATGTTCAGTGGATTAATTTCCAGCTATCTTCATATTGCTGTTCCAAACAGAGGAAATAAGGAGATCCTGGCCACAGATAGTGATTTCCGGAAGAGAGAGTGGGTTTATGGTGGAGATGTGACTATATCTCCATGGGAGTGGGGAAAGCTAGGGCATGGGACAAGTGTAAGTACAGGGAGGATTGGTATCTTGAGGGTCAATATGAGTAATTGGTGGCAGGATCCTGATCTTTCCAACCTGATCACCCCCTTTCCAAGATGGCGTCCAACCCAGGCGCCTATCATGCTCGCCACAGAAGCAGATCCGCAATCACACATTACAATCGCTCCACACTCTTAAATCTCTACTCCTACATTTCTTTACCTTGCACTAAACGTTGTTCACTTATCATGTATCTGTACAATGTAAATGGCTGGATTGTAATCATGTATTGTCTTCCCGCTGACAGGTTAGCACGCAACAAAAGCTTTTCACTGTACCTCGGTACACGTGACCATAAACTAAACTGAATTGAACTGGTGATCACCTGCTGAGGGTTGATGGTGAGGACATTCAGTTCTCGTTGAGGTGACATTGATGGAGTAATGCTGAGATGGCAGCTGGGCCAAAGTAAGATGAGCACCCTAATACAGAACTACAGTGAGGGGAATTCTTAAATTAAAGGCACTTACCCACAGGAGATTCCAAATGACGTACCATGGTTCAGACCTGATCACACAGGCCCCATTAAGTATTACCAAAACAAGCTTCATAATCATAATTAAAGCTACCTTATGCTTGAGTGTCCACTACGGAATTTGCTGGAAGCAGTGTTCTGAACGTATGCAATGGCATTCAGACACTGGACACCACTGTCACATCTAGGTGCTTCTGTGGATAAGCACATCAGATACAAGGAAGGTGAAGCAATTTCACTGCTTTTTGTTTTTAAGCACAAGGCACTGGTATCCAATTGGATTTGGCCATCAATTTCCTGATAAAATTAAACTGTAGTACATGTACTAAAGTATTATGAACCAAGATTGAAATGCCATTTCTCTTCATCATTCCCAGTAGGTTCCCCATGGTCTACTACTATTTTTATTCACAATTACTGCTTCCTCCAAGTCTCATTCAGTCATTCCCTTTCCTTCTGAATGCTACCCACTTTGTTCCCTTACTCTCTCCATACTCTCTGATTTCCCCCATGGTAACTACATTGATTCCAAAGAATCCCCTCTCAACTCGATTGCAAAGTTTCTTCTGAACCTGCCTCCTTACTTGGTAAGTCCTTCCCAAAGCTGCACCCACTATCCAAGTCCTTCCCCCGCAATGATTATTTCATTTCACTTATGTCGTTCAGAACATTCTAACATTTGTAAGAACAGCCACAGAACTTATTTCCCACCTTATGTCAAGTTTGGAAAAGTCCATGATTGAAAACACATTTCGAGTTGGTATCGTGTAAACGTTCCCCGACAGCAGAATGTGCAAAGAATTAAGTAGCATTAAAAACTCCCCATCAAAGAGACACCATCCCTTCAAGGATGCAGCTGTTTCCAGACTCGGTCATGGTTCTGCTGTTCAAACAAACAACTAAAGCCTGATCTGTTCAAAATCAACTGTGACACATTAACAATATTGTATGCTGTACCACATCAAGCACTGAAAATGTTTAGCCTCAGTTATTTTTCTACAATGTCTAACTACACATTCCTCTTTTCAGGCCATTTTGAACAACATGAGGGTGGAATGTAAATGTCACGGAGTTTCTGGATCGTGTGAAGTGAAGACTTGCTGGAAAGCCATGCCTCCGTTCAGGAAAGTGGGCAATGTGCTTAAGGAGAAGTTTGATGGAGCCACAGAGGTCGAGCAGAGGAAAATCGGTTCCACAAAAGTCTTAGTCCCCAAGAATTCACAGTTTAAGCCGCACACAGATGAGGACCTTGTGTATCTCGACTCAAGCCCAGATTTCTGTGACCATGACCTTAAGAACGGGGTTCTCGGGACCTCTGGACGTCAGTGCAATAAGACGTCCAAGGCAATTGACGGTTGTGAGCTCATGTGTTGTGGCCGTAGCTTCAACACAGAGGAGGTGGAGATTGTGGAAAGATGCAGTTGTAAATTCCACTGGTGCTGTTTTGTCAAGTGTAAGCAGTGCCGCAAAGTGGTGGAGATGCATACATGCCGGTGATGAGGCCTGTCCCAGATCAGCCCAGGCAAACCCAGCTCGGTGCCCGCTAACACGGGGACTAGAACACTACAGCGATTCCAAGAAGACAGATAGAGAGAAAACATTATTTAAACAGTCCCAACGGATCCTTGTTTTATTATTTTTATTTATTGCTGACTAACAAAGATCTGGAGGTACTTCCCCATCGACTGTTTGTCCTCCGGTTGAACATGCCTCTCTGTTACTGATGCTGCTTAAGTGGAACAAGGGGGCAGAAGATGGTCTGGTTTGACATTGGTATATTGCACAGACTGGTTCTGGTATGGATACCTCTACAGTTCTATAGTGCTCTCTTTAGTTAGGGCATATCTGGCATAGAACTCGTCAATACCTCTCCAAATCTCCATTGCAGCCTTCCGTTCTCTGATCATACACGTTACCCTTATCTACAGCTGCCAGCAGTGCCTCTCATTGATCGCCCAGCATAACCTGATTCAAACTGAAACCCTTCCATTTATTAACCATCCTATCGATTGTCAACCATTAAAGAAAGACATCTCTCTGAGCTGCAGCGGTCTCCAGATTACTCAGAATATCATTACCTCCAAATCGTATACATTCCAAACTCTATGTCCATGTAAGCTTTTATATGGTCCTTAAAGCTTGCAGTGACTGGCATATCATGACTTCCCCCACAATATGAGTGCGTGTGTGTGTGATTTTTTTCTTGTAACAGAGAAGACAGCACTATACATTATAGATGGTACCAATTGTAACATAATGTATAGGGATGTTGAAACAGTAAAAGACCAAATACAGAGAAAATACCCTTTATGTGCTGAATATGCACGCTGGGCAGACTAACAGAATGTATTATAACAGTGTTCTGAATACTGCAGTTACAAAAGAGACTACATCAAGAAGAAATGAATCCTAGAAGATTCTATCTGAAATACTGCTTCTAGTATAATGTAACGCACAGTCCAGTTTAGCCTGTACAATGATCCTAGTGTTCATGTAATGATGATCATGTTATCTGGACAGAAACTTGTGCTACAGATGTTAAAGATCTAGAATCCTAATTTGAATGTTTGCAGTTGTTCTTGTGTTGTATATACATGCACATCACGACAGACCAGCAAGAGACTAACATCTAAAGGGACTCAATGATGCCAGGAATTAGTTTAAATTTAGTCCAGGTTAAGTTCTGACAGGAATTTGTAAAATGCGAAGACTGACACAAAAAGCTGGAGTAACTCAGCAGGACAGGCAGCATCTCTGGAGAGAAGGAATGGGTGACGGTTCAAGTTGAGACCCTTCTTTAAATGCGTTGGGTAACTGCTAACCGAGTTGTTGGTGGGCATAGCACTTGGCCCAAAACTGCCCTCATCTGACACATAACAAAATTGGATATTTCATTTCATGAAAACCACAGGTGGCTAATTCGAGATGAAAACCCCTAGTGCTTGATGCTGATGCTCAATAATTAAAGTAGAAAATGTGCTCCATTCCTCATTAATATACTTGTTGTAGATGATGTTGTGGGGGACAAGCTGATAAAATCATCAAAGTTCGGATTTTGATGCTGCTGCCTTGAACTATATATTTTTTTGCCCAAGATTCTGGAACATTATTTTGTCGTGTATAGACTACGCTATTATGTTAATCATATATTGGCTCACCTCACATTTCAAATGTTATTTCACGGTAAGAGTGGGAGATGCAATTTTGCACGTGGTCATTAAATGAACAGCCATCCTTCAGCAGCAGCAAGGAGGAAGAACCAATCAATGCAGGCAAATACAAAACCCTGACTATTGTAAAGAAAAATTCCATTCATCACGTGGTCTAACACCTGCGCAATTGGATTCAGATTTCGTTGCAGAATCTAGAGAACACAGGATCAGTTGTGGCAAGTGTTATTATAGACTCATACAGCATGGAAGTTGAATAACCTCTGTCTCTTTCGAGGAAGCTGAGCTAGTTTCACTTGGAGAAGAGAAACCTTTGAGGGGCCTTCTTTGACATTTTCACACTTGTGAAGAGCACTGACAATTCGCCCTGCGATCAAAACGCTGATGCTGCAAAATTATTAACTTTGGTACATAACTTTACAGCAACACAAATACAGGGAATACAAATTAAAAATCAGAAAGTTAGGAATATCAAGTGGAATCACTTTATTAAAAGACTAATAAAGTTGTGGAATAATTTACCATGAAAGGCTGCTGAATCCAGCCCGGCAGTATATAAAAGTTTCAAAAGGCAATTAGATGAAGTTATGGATTACTGAAATAAATGGCCTCTTTCCTGTTCCTAAGAATGTTTTTCTCCTATATGCCCCACCCCATCATTTTCGCTTCTGCCTGCCTGCCCTCCCTTGTCCATTAAGGGTAATAAATAATTCCCACCACTACACAAGGCACCTCTTCTTCCTGCCCAAGTGTTCATTAGTCGGATCCACATATTCTTTTGCAAAACAGCGCCTGTGCTGTTAGTTTAGCAGGTTGCTAGGAGTCATGATGAGACCTCATGGCAAAGATATCTTACATGGTACCAACTGGTTACATAGAATATTTTTGCCAACATAGCTCTGTAAGCCATCTTTAACCTAATCATAAATAATGGAGTACTAAATGAAATACGCCACAATACTCAGAAGGGAAAAAACCTCTATATTTATATAAGAATAGTTGTTATCAAATGGACACTAAACTTGGCCTTATTGGCAATAAGGTGAAGGTTAAAATTAGGCTTGGTTCTCCCACCTACTTGCTTTCCAATTGAATGCATGAAAGATGGCCAGGTAGGACAGGGTCAGGCCCCAATGTTACGCCCTCCATCTCCCAAATCAACAAATGTCATCGTGCATATGAAGTGTCTTTAATAAACCAAGACATTAGGGCAGGTACCAAAGACAAGGAGCAGCTATGATACTTTACTCCAAAATCAGTCAGTATTTCTCGGAGAGATGGAAAGGAGATAAACAGAACAGATTCTAATTCTGAAGGATGCTGGACACCCCAGCACAAATGTTAGACATCGTGTTGGCTTGTGCAAAGACTGCAAAGAGCAGAGATGTATGGGCATGGTGGGGACGAGGGAGGAGGCAGTTGGCAAGTGGTGATTGTTGTAACCCTGCAGCAATGCGACAGAACATCAAAGGACTGTTTTTCTGCCTACAATTGGGAGCCTGGAACCTCTACTGGGAGGCGAGAGAGAAAACTGAACAGAACATGTATTAGTAATAGTTCTGTTCTGCTATGAATAGACCAATGAAACACTGGAAAAAAAGTTGAAAATAGATTTGTATAGGAATGCCAGTGTAATCTAAATGTACAAATCCTAATATATTTGTTTAGACAGATTCTATGTGATTTTCAGTCTACCACATTCTTAATACAGAATGAATAAATGTGATATTTGCACTCCCTTATGAAATCAGCCTTATTCAGATGCATCTATGTTATACACAATGAATATAAAGTATTACCAGCTCCTGGTATTTTGAGGTCCCACTGCCGAACAAAAAAAATAAAGCATTAATTGCATTTATGTTTGACAAGCAAATTATCAGGTATGTTACTTCCTTGTATCATTCAAATAAAATTAGTATAAGTGCAGTTGGAGTCATGTGGTGCAATGTTACTATGGATGGAAAGTGAGACATATGAAGGCATCATCAGTGTACCTTTCTCTGTACCTGTAACTACAGCTTGATTGATAGCTCACTGCCAAACCGGTTGGTGCTCTATTAAAATGTTCAATCAAGGGCCTTCTGGGGGTGTTGGGAATGCCCAAGCACCATCAATCTTTCTTTTAATTTAGAGATACAGCGTGGATACAGCCCCTTCAGCCCATCGATCACCCGTACACTAATTCTATGTAATCCCACTTTTTCATCCTACACACTAGGGGCAATTTACAGAAGACAATTAATCTACAAACCTGCACATCTTTGGAGTGTGGGAGGAAACGGGAACAGCTGGAGGAAACCCACGTGGTCACATGGAGAACGTACAAACTCCGCACAGACAGCGCCTGTAGTCAGGATCGAACCTGGGTCTCTGGCGCTGAAGCAGCAGCTATATCACTGAGCCATGGTGCTTTCCAGTAAGGATGGTGATAGTCAAGTGGATCAGCGCCACTTGGCATAAAGTTGCTGCAATATGAAGTTCAAGTACGATTCCAATTCATTCTAATTTACACTGTAAACTTAAAGTGCCATCTTACACACAAATATTCCACAACCTCACACACAGCTGCTACTTCATCAGAACTATAAAATACAGTCAAAAAGAATGCAAGTTGCAGTTAACACTTTTCATGATCAATGACTGCTCTTTGTGCAGAGGGAAGTAAATGCTCATCAGGTTTGAAGTAGTTCTGAGGTACCCTGTATGCTGAAGATAGACACAAAAAAGCTGGAGTAACTCAGCGGGTCATCTCTGGAGAAAAAGAATAGGTGAAGTTTCAGGTCGAGACCCTTCTAGAAATCTGAACCTCCACCTCGGGCTCAGTGATACACCTCTTCACGTGGACTATCCGCATTATTCCACAGTCATGAAAGCAAACAGGTAGGTCAGTCAGTCATTGAAGCAGGGATTATCCTTCATTACTGAAGAAACCCACAAATATTCTGCCAGTTTGTTGCAATCCAGGCGGTAACGTTTTATTGATTAAAGCCCCTGCCCTCATTTAGCATTCCCAATACCTTGCTTCTACTGGGATGGCAGGACTTTCATATGAAGAAAGACTGGATAGACTTAGCTTGTACACGCTAGAATGTAGAAGATTGAGGGGGGATCTTATAGAAACCTACAAAATTCTTAAGGGGTTGGACAGGCTAGATGCAGGAAGATTATTCCCGATGTTGGGGAAGTCCAGAACAAGGGGTCACAGTTTAAGGATAAGGGGGAAGTCTTTTAGGACCGAGATGAGAAAATCATTTTTTACACAGAGAGTGGTGAATCTGTGGAATTCTCTGCCACAGAAGGTAGTTGATGCCAGTTCATTGGCTATAGTTACGAGGGAGTTAGATGTAGCCCTTGTGGCTAAAGGGATCAGGGGGTATGGAGAGAAGGCAGGGATGGGATACTGAGTTGGATGATCAGCCATGATCATATCGAATGGCGGTGCAGGCTCGAAGGGCCGAATGGCCTACTCCTGCACCTATTTTCTATGTTTCTATGTTTCTACCAAATTGTGGTTTTGTATGTTGTTTGCAAGCAAGGAAGGTATACCTCTATAATATCAGAATAACACCAGGTATTCTAGACACACAACTTGGTTAAGACAGTGATCGATGTTAATGCTGGTCACGTACTTGATTAAGCAAAACATATTCTGGTAATTCCTGGACAGGATATTCTACATGCCCAATCTAATGAGTGTAATATATAGATATAGGCAACTAGCATTATATATTAGGCCTCATTTAAAATAAATGAATTTTGCTCTGTAAAGTCCCAATGATAGTCACTTTTTACCACTATTTTTTTCTAGAGCTTATCTCTGAAAATAATTTTAAGAAACTGAGTGTAGACAAAAATGGTGGAGAAACTCAGCGGGTGAGGCAGCATCTATGGAGCGTAGGAAATAGGCAACGTTTCGGGTCGAAACCCTTCTTCAGACTGATGTGAGGGTGAGGGTGGGGGGGGGGGGGGCAGGAGGAAGAAAGGAAGAGGTGGAGCCAGAGGGCTGAGGGAGAGCTGAGAAGGGGAGGAGAAAGTAAGGACTACCTGAAATTAGAGGTCAATGTTCATACCGCTGGGGTGCAAACTGCCCAAGCGAAATATGAGGTGCTGCTCCTCCAATTTAGGGTGGTCCTCACTCTGGCCATGGAGGAGGCCCAGGACAGAAAGGTCGGATTGGGAATGGGAGGGGGAGTTGAAGTGCTGAGCCACCGGGAGATCAGGTTGGTGCTGAGTATTTATTTTGAATAATGAGAAGAATGTCAGAGAGACGGTTCCAGCATCAATCAGCCTGCCACAACTCGAAGCTGACTGTGGTTCTGCCACTTGTTTCTCATGCTAGTCACAGTGTGTGTAGCTGAGTCTCAGCAAGAATCACAGGTCAGGGCAAGAACAGAAAGTGAATTCGGGTCAAGTGGGAAGCAACATCTGGAGCTCAAAGAGAAACCTTTGATGCTGGAAAGTAATGGAAGAAAAATTGTAAAAGGGTTAAGAGGTAGATTTAAATTAGACTGAAATGAAGAAATACATGTGAACATACCAATGAACACTGGGCAGAACTCATTGCTTTAATTATCTTAAATATATAAACTTTTGCATTCTTGGTTTGTTACTGATTTGTTCAACTATTTATACCCTTGCACAGAATATAAACCACCTGAATCCCAATATTTCTCAGTTTAAAGTAACCCCATACGTTCCTTTTTGTTTTACTACCTTGTAAGAAATTCCCAGCTCGCTATTATTTATTATAATGCATATCCATTAGTAACTTGTAGTATACTTAACTACTTATTATCCAATACATCATGCGTAGAAGAGAATTATAACTTGTTGAAGCAGTGAGATTGCTACAAATGACCTCTGGGAGGAGTTGAACTAGCTTGGAAGGGGGATGGGAACTGAAGCACACATTCTGTAATAAGAGAGGTTAAGTTGGAAATGGATGGCGGGGGGATTAGTCAGCGAGTTTGGAAGGCAAAGGAACCAAAGGTTAGAAAAAAGAAAACAAAGGAGTTTGGCAGCACTTAATGGTCCATATTCCCTCGAGTCCTTGCAGTTAAGTAAGGCAGATGAATTGATGGTACCAGACACATGGATGTATAACATTAGTGCTTATGAAATGGCAGGCATGGCCATTCTAAACTCCTGGCTACAGAGTTGTAGACAAAGTAGAATGGGGGGTGAAAGGGGTAAGGGGTTTAACAATATTTGTTAAAAGAAAATGACAACTGCAAGGAGGGATGGCATGCTGTATGGACCAAAATATGTGTATGTGTGAATGGGGAGGCTACTGTGTGTATACCACAGACCTTCAGAGAGTACCACAGCAAACCAAACATGCACAGTATCACAGCAGAGCAGAATGAGGGGGGCATTTGTTCCATTCTACTTATAACTGAGACAGAATCAGTGTGGACATATCTTCTCACTTAGGTAGTTGCTTAGGGTCAAGAATGACTTACTTCCACTCCATTTCTAGGGATGTGAGGTGAGTGTTGTGGAGGCATAGGCAGGGCAGGAGGTGCCACTGGGGAAGGTGGGTGGACAATTTGGGAACGGATCTTCTCCTCATGTCCTTTACACCGCTCCCAAATAACCCAATTTCAGACGTCCTTTTGACACCTTACATGCTCTTTTTACCCTTTCATACCTCCAGTTTCCCTCTCCCCTGACTCTCAATCTGAAGAAGGGCCTCAACCCAAAATGTCACCCATTCCTTCTCTCCAGAGATGCTGCCCGTCCCGCTGAGTTACTCCAGTGTTTTGTGTCTATCTTTGAGATTTTCAGTGCCGTTCCAAACGCTCTTTCTCCACGGTGAATAGCCAGGGATAGCCTGGCGATGAAGACTGATATGTCAAGCAGCCGGTGACCAATGCCTGATGCAGATTAGTTAAATGTGAAAGGACAAGTCTACCTAACCTGCAAGGTTACAATGGCAATCTTGACTCTGCAAAATATCCCCACAGGTGGTTCGAGGAGATGGTTGGAAATGATTTTGTCTTTGCAAAAAGATCTATGATGTCCCAGATTTTACTGGCCTGGGCCCATTGCACACAATTCGCCCATACCCAAACATACTGTATTTGAATGCAGAGGGTCTCAAGAATGCCAGACTCCAACAACAGATCAGAACAGTAGCAGGGCTAACAATGGTGCTTTGAAGCACTGGCCCCAGAACATGAAGGCCTTGGCTGTTGGCAAAGCTGGAGACATGACTGTCAGAAACATTCAGTGTTACTGAGGGTCTCTGACATTTAGATATCTTTAAAAAACTATTTAAAAAAATGAAAATTAAAATTAAAAACAGACCTGGAAAAACAAATGAAACAAATAGCAAAGAAGCAACTTATCTCCTGAATTTT
The DNA here is from genome assembly GCF_010909765.2 of Amblyraja radiata. Taxonomy (NCBI): domain Eukaryota; kingdom Metazoa; phylum Chordata; class Chondrichthyes; order Rajiformes; family Rajidae; genus Amblyraja; species Amblyraja radiata. The sequence goes on along the minus strand of NC_045986.1, from coordinate 31,482,457 downwards.
CTTTCCTGGAGGTTATGAGGCCCTGGGTTACAGCCGATGCAGGATCTGACAGGCAGCTTTTCATTCCAAGTGTTGGGACATAATCAGTAAAATTCAACCCTCCTCCTGCACTGGGAGCAGATTGTGTTGACGCAGAAAATGCCAACTACTGAAGAGTAGGTTTATGACTTCCAGGTTTGACTATGCATGTGTTTAAAAGGACAAGTGCCAGCAATTCCATTCGCAACCACCGGCAGCGAAATATGTGCCAATATACACACACGCTCTCTCTCACGCTCACCCTCTCTCTCTCTCTCTCTCACACACACACACACACACACACACACACACACACACACACACACACACACACACACACACACACAGAAACACACACACACAGACACACACACACACACACACACACACACACGCAGACACACGCACACACACACAGAAACACACACAGAAACGCACGCACACACCCACACACAGACACACACGCACACACACGCACACGCACACGCACACGCACACGCACACACACACACAGAAACACAGAAACACACACACACCCACACACACACGCACACACAGACACACACACACAGAAACACACACACACACACACACACACACACACACACACACACACACACACACACACACACACACACACACAGAGACACACACACACAGAAACACACACAGACACACGCACACACACACGCACACGCACACACACACACACATACACGCACACATGCACACGCGCACACATACACGCACACGCACGCGCACACACGCAAACATTTGCTAAAATAACAACTTTTGCTGTCTGGTTATAACAAGGAAATGAAAGTGACTGATTTTATGTAAATGGCCCCTGAGCGAACCATATTCCAAATTTCATAGAGTGTGCCGGACAGACTGCTATTTAGCTGAGTTTATCAAAAATGTAAAACTCTAATGTTTGCAAGCCAAAATCTAATGGTCTCATAAAGATAAATAATGCGAGCTTTGTAATAAAGTACAAATCAATGATTGCTACCATATCCTCGGAGATTTCTGCTGTTTTTACTGTAACTGCACATGTATTCAATAAATTTGCAAATCAGACATGAAGTTTTGTTGCCAGTGAAGACAAGATGGCTCTAGCAGCAAGTCTGAAGCGCAGATGTAAAGTGATTGTGACCACACTGTGAACACAGGCCCTGCTGACAGCATAGGGGAAGCTTGACAAGAGGAATGTATGTTACCTTGTCACCAGCACGAGGGACAGGCACCATAGCAATCCATCACAACCTTGTTATGACAGTGTCCTAAATAGGAAGGCAATCATTTTCATGGCAGCAGGTGGACAGTCTGGCAGTGCCTGGTAATCTGTTTAGAGGATGTGAGGCAACGCCTTGTCAGATATACAGTAGTACATGAAGATGATGCGTATATGAGGAAATATTTACTTACCATTGCGCTCAGTTTTAAAGAGGCCAGTGGAGGACAGTTGTTCCTAAACAAAAAATGCTCCCAATATTTTAGGAACCTTCCTCTCCGATGGTGGGCAAACTTTCAGTACCCCAGGTCTTATGCCCTGGAATTCCTTCCCTAAACCCCTCTGCCTCACCAGCTCAGAATTATCCTCAGAAAAACTCTTCAAAGTCCATCTCTTCAATCACCCTGTTGGTCATCAATGCTAGCCTCATTCCAGCACGGCACCTCCTCCTACCAGACAGGAAGCATTCTCATATGGTCGTATGTGGTAGGAGCTGAATTAGGCCATTCGGCCCATCAAGTCTACTCCGTCATTCAATCATGGCTGATCTATCTCTCCCTCCTCACCCCATTCTCCTGCCTCCTCCCCATAACCCCTGACACCCGCACTAATTTAGAGTTTTAGATAGAATTTATTACCACACAACCAGGGTCGGTGGAATTTGGGTTGTCAGCAGCGATACAATAATAAAGAACACACAACCACAATAAAAATGTAACACAAACATCCACCACAGCATTCATCACTGTGGTGGAAGGCACAAATTTTGGCCAGTCCTCCAATCAAGAATCTATCTATCACTGCCTTAAAAATATCCATTAACGGACTCCACAGCCTATTGTGGCAATGAATTCCACAGATTCACCACTCTTTGACAAAATACATTTCTCCTCATCTCCTTCCGAAAGGAACTTCCTTTAATTCTGAGGCTATGGCCTCTGCTCCGAGACTCTCCCACTAGTGGAAACATCCTCTCCACACCCACTCTATCCAGGATTTTAATTTTGAGACATCTCCAAGAATGAAGTTAACAATTAGCAAAGTTTCAATGGCCATTTCTTCCCTTCTAATTCCACCAAGGGGGTAACAGCACTGCCTGGCGTAGCCTTCTCTCTTAAAACCTGATTTGTGTACAGTTAGCTGACCTCACCTAGAGCTGCAGCTGTTCCAGTCCCCGAATCAAGGGAACCTTTCTCAATTCTAATTATTGACTGGTTATCCAAGCAGGAATGTGTGCATGTACTAGATCAGATTCCAGTTCAGCAATGATTCTTCACAGGGGTGGACAGCCTGACGACACTTGCTATGGACGCACATACTTGAAGGACAGCCACTTGATTAAGGGTTATGTGGCTGCTATTTCCTTATGCACTGCAAGAGACAACACATTAAACTGGAAGATGAACTTCACACTGAATTTGAACCTGTATGAAGGCCTCTGTCAATATTCCCCCTGAACCAGACAAGACCAAGGTTACTTCAGGGAAATCGTGGAACTTGCCATCATGTAACACACAAGTTAGCTTATCAATCTAGCAGCCACATCACTCAGAGATGTAAAAAATACAATGGATTGATATGCAAGTTACTCTAGGATTTGTTTAGCCAGGGTGACTGAGATTTAAACTCTCAGCCCATAAAACTATCTAGGGGTCTGACAAGGAAATTGATCTAATGAAGACAGTGAGAAAAGTTGGAATGTTTTTAATTCCCCTTGCTTGCTGTTGCTTGCATTCTTCAGGGTTATTAAGTATGAAAATGTTAGTATTATTTGACACTGTTGTGACAGTATGTACTGCACACTCTGGGTTTCCAGGTGGGTGAAAGAATTTCAACAATTTTACAATTTGTAGAATTAACAGCTTTCAGCAGCTATTTACTACAAGTACTTGTTGACAAGTGATACTCGTGGGTAATGCAGCATGTCAGGATTTGCATGGGGGTTAGGTATTCTACTGCAGTCTCCACTCAGCGAGACACAAAACTGACAAGGTGATTCAGAATTGAATAGTGTCTCATAAACAAACTGTAAATCAAGCTTACGTGGCCTCATGGCTAAAGCAGTGTCTAAAGCAGTCATAGAATTCAGAAACATAGACTATTCATGATGTTGCCCCCTGGCTTCACAGATTTCACTGGCGGGATAGAAGCCATCCATTGGAATAAGCACACCAGGTCTACAAGGAAGACCCTTTGGCCATCCCTGTGGTCAACAGAGGAGTGGTCACCTAGCTCATACAGCATGAGGAGGATGACCACTTGCTTTCTGAGGAGTCTCACTATTGTTGTTCTGATGCAGAAGCAGTTTCAAGCGCCTTGAGTATTAGAAAGGCGCTATATAAATCCCATCCATTATTATTATTATTAGTTTATGGGACAAGTAGGCAGCATACTGGATATTATCATCAATAACAGAGACATGGCACTTCTCAGTCTCCTTGAAATACCATCTTAATATTCCCATAGATGTTACATAGAAACATAGAAATTAGGTGCAGGAGTAGGCCATTCGGCCCTTCGAGCCTGCACCGCCATTCAATATGATCATGGTTGATCATCCAACTCAGTATCCCGTACCTGCCTTCTCTCCATACCCCCTGATCCCCTTAGCCACAAGGGCCACATCTAACTCCCTCTTAAATATAGCCAATGAACTAGCCTCAACTACCTTCTGTGGCAGAGAATTCCAGAGATTCACCACCCTCTGTGTAAAAAATGAGAGTGGTTCTCTCATCAATATTCTCTCTCAAAGACATGATTTACAGATGTCTTATGAACTAATGCAAAGCATTATTTCTTGTTAATGTTAATAAGTCATGGGAACAGAATTAGGCCAATCAGCCCATCAAGTCTACCCTGCCGTTCAATCATGGCTGATCTATCTTTTCCTCTCAATCCCTTTTTCCTGCCTTCTCCCCATAAACCCTGACACCCATAATAATCAAGAATTGTGCTGTAAGCTTAAGTTGCTGTTACTGCTGTACACTCTGCCACCACTGCCCTCTGTTACTTCACGCATGTTAATTCCAATGTTCAATTCCAGAAGATCTGCAGAAGACCCTCCCATTCCAGTTTGCCTTTTGGTTTTGTCAATTGCTTTGCAATCAGAAGCCGGAATAATTCCTGAGATATCTGCTCCACAGCCAAAAGGACCGGAGGGCAAATTTAGTTCCTTGGCTTAGACCAGCAAATACATCGGTCCCAACTATAAACTATTCCTGATCTATGGTACAACCTAGTAGCGCACCACACAGCACATACGCCCACCGGACCATTGGGGAAACTGTGTTTGTTTGGGACATTTTCCAAACTTCAACAGCCAGAATAACCAAGTATCCCACCAGTACCAAATTCTAACTCATTATGCTTGTGAATTACTGTGTCAATGTTATGATTTTGTTTTCAAAATTCTAAAAAAGCTGAAAAACAAGGTGTGAATGAATTAACAGGAAGTTTAGGTTGTGGAATACAATGAATAATTTTGGTACAGAATGTGAATGTTGGCAAAAAGATATTGGCCAGGAATCAAACTAAAGGGCTTTGATAGTCATAAAAACTGTGAGAGAGTTCTTTGATTTAATTCTACTTTATTGGACCTATTGGGGATCTTTAAGACTCATTCAAAACTGGCATTTTCATTGCAATGTTTGGACAGCTAGTGGTGAATGTAGAAACCTGTGGCATTTGTGGTGCAATTTCATCCTACTTACAAAACTAATAAATTCACTGTGGAATCAAAAGCAGATATAACCAGTTTCCATTTGGTTTAAAAAAACCCTACAAGAATCTAAAACTCTTTCTTCATAAAATCAGGTAACTTGTTGAGACACGGTATTGTACAAATCACACAGCATTAAGGGAGGTAAAACTGAAAATACTTTTAGCTTGAAATAGTCCTCAACAGCTTTGTTCATTTTCAACGTGCAGTTTTGACAAAAAGTTATCACCCAAATTGTTAACCTGTCTTCTCTGATTCTCATAAGCCTGCTGTTGATGTTCAGTTGAGGTATTAAAACCATTGTGTATATTTAAATGGCACGGCACATAGGCTGCCATAAGCCCAAAGTATGTGGAGATAAGGTTTGTGTTGTGTCTCGTGCCTGAGGTTTGTGCAGTAAACATCAATTTATTGGGTTATTAACATTCCTCATTTTACTCTAGCCATCTTAGTTATGTTTGGATACAGTGGAGCTAAGATATTGTGGATCTCCTCCAGCTGCAGGTGCATTCTACAGACGGGGACATATCTTACTAGTGTGTAGTCCATGTTTGGTTTGGGAAGGGGAAAATGAGAAGACACAAAATGCTGGAGTAACTCAGCGGGTCAGGCAGCATCTCTGGAGAAAAGAAATGGGTGACGTATCGGGTCAGAACCCTTCAGACTGAAAGATAGAGAAGGCCAGAAGTAAACAGGGGTGACAACAGATGGACTAGTCTGTGGACAGATGATAGACTAGATTGAGATGGACTGGTCTGTGGACAGATGACAGTGACCCTATTTATCTGATCCAGCTAAGGAGACGCAGAAATGAAACACTGAAAAGTATTGCTGGAGTTAACAGGCTGACAACAGATATTTTGACTTAGCGGGTGCAGCAGCATCTAAGGAGCAAAGGAGATGGGCAATGTTTCCAAAACGTTGCCTATTTCCTTTGCTCCATAGATGCTGCTGCACCCGCTGAGTTTCTCCAGCATTTTTGTCTACCTTCGATTTTCCAGCATCTGCAGTTCCTTCTTAAATATTTTGACTTCATTGGGTGC